>NC_088796.1:125711425-125725248 GCF_011386835.1 Chrysemys picta bellii
AGTTATTGAGACAAACCAAACAGTGATTATGCAACTCCCTGTATTCTGATTGTCTAGTGACCCTGGGCCAGTCAGAGTACAGAGATTTGTATTCTGTACAGTTTATTAAGAATTACCTGCAGTCCTGTAAATCCCCTCAGTCAGAATTTAGGGCAGTGCATTAACTGAGAAACAAATGCACAGCTATCGATCAGCAATTGTACAGTATCCTCGCGCTTCTACAGGCCGCGACAATTCACCACCAATGAAATTAAAACTAAGATGCAATTGCCAAAATAAGGCTAGATCATGACATTATGATCTAGCCCCAGGCAAGGGGCAGCGAAGCAGCCTGCCAACAATATTGTGACTCACTCCTCCAGTATTCAATACACCAATATCCTATGCTCAGATACTGAGGTCACATTCCTCCTCCCCTGGCTGCAGTGTGTGTACGCTGAAACGGGTCCTGCAACCTGCCGCAGCCCATGTGCCCTGGTATGCTGTCATGGCGGCACTGCCTGGCACTTTACCATGGCTCTGCCCCCTCCTTCCTACTGGTGCATGGGATGGGTGTAGTGGCTCTGTGGAGCCTGCTACCCTCTCTGGAAGCAGTGGTACACAAAGAGAAGAGAGCAGGCAGGGCCAAGCTGATGCTATAGTTTGTACCAGGGTCTGCCCTGCTCCAGCAGTCTGAAAGCTAAACGCTGCTAGACATCTGCACAGGGCTGAATTTCCTCCTCAGTGACAGTACTCTGAAAAATACTGGATTGTGGATTCTGAGGGTTTCATATTTATTGTAGCTCACTGATTCCACATAGTGCACATCGTTTACAAGTTAAAAGGCACTGTTTCTCTGCCAACCCTACAATCTCAGCCCAGGATCTGAAAATCAAAGCGTGTTCTTTCCAGCTTGTACATCCGCACCAGTAAATGAAGCCTCTGCAAACCAAATGCTGCCTCTAGTTACACACTGTCCAACCACGTTGTCCTTAGATTGTGCCTCAGTTACAACTGTGCAACTCTGTTCACTTCAGTGGGAGAGGGAGAGGCACGGGCAGAACCGAGGACATCATTTGAAGACAATAGGGTTGTACAAATTTGGAAGGGAGAGGAACACAAAGAGTAAAACAGGGAGGGGGTTTCAGTGGCCATTTTGGCATTTACAGTCTTAACAATATCCCTTTAAAAAGAATCCATACAGGTTTTTTTGCTAACAGTTTTGTTATAATTAAGTATTTCTATGGTAGTGGATATGTAGCATTTTACAGGACATTCTAGAATGTTTCACCAAACAGGTCCATGTCACTCATTTCCCTAATCTTCTCAGATCTTATAGCAATGACCTGGACATTGCCTTTCCCCCAAGATTAAGTAATTTACAATTGTATCACAGAGCTGTCTGAAGGCTAAAACAACTAACAGTCCTGCATTCTGAGTGCAGCATAAGGGGTCAAAAGGTGAGGGGGCCACCGACCATAGAAGGCCTATTTCAGGCCAAAGAGTGAATAGCTTGCCAACTAAAGCTCACAATCTCTGCAGTTTTTTAGACCATCTTCACACATACTGCCTCATGCACAGCTCTGCCCTGGACTGAGAAGGCCAAATTTACAGAAGTAGAAACTCAAGGTCCACACACAGAAATTCACATGTGATTTTCCACCTTTTTTTGTATATGCAGTTACCACCACTGCACACATATGTACCCAATTTGTGCACAGAAGTGTAAGCCTGTAATTGGGCAGGAATTTTTGCATGTAGCCTTCAGGCCACTTTCTTGGAAAGTTTGGCCCAGAGTGCTCTAGGAAATGGGTCTGGTTACTCCCAGGAAAACAAGTTAGCAGTAATACCTATGCTACTAGAGACTTGGAACTTTAAACACAGGTAGAATTTTAAAACAACTGGTCCCACACTAGTGTCAACTGTGACATTCATGGAACTCTGGACCGGAGTAAGACAAGAAAAAATTGGCTCAGAAATTTTAGCTGTGTTAACTGAGGGTGGGATTTTGAAATTCATGCAGCACCTGGTCTAACTTTTCTCCTATTGAAGTCAATAGGAATTTTTTCCATTGACTTCAATGGGAGCAGAATTAGGCCATTGCAGAATGCTTTAAAAACACACACATGCACACACACACTAATTCTTTGTCGTGTGCTTATTGCAGTTGTTGAAAGAATTTACAACACTTAGGGTATTTCAAGTATCAAATTATATCTGCCTTCTAGCACAATCACTATCAAAGTTCTGGGATATCCAGTCTCTCTTACCATGAAAAGAGACAAATTATCTAATAGCACTTCATGAAGGGACGGAAAATGCCTATGATTAGACACTACATATTAGAACAAGTTTGGTTTGCCACAGTTTGGTTTAATCTTTTCTTTGGTTTGGTTCATGTGGATTCCTACCTCTTGATTCCACTCAGTGTCTCGGGTTCAAACAAATCTTTTCACAGGGCTTTTCTCTCGCATGGTACAAAGCAGGAAGGAGGACGCTCCCTTTGGAATGGAGCAAAATGTCAAATCTTCTCCCTTCTTCAACACACCCACAAATTTAAGAAAAATTCACTCTCTTGCACAGTGCGCTTCTGGGTTTAAAAATAATTGTACATTCTAAGAGCCTGATCTAACACCGATTGACGTCCGTAGGCTTTTGACCAGGCCTTAACTGTGGCCAGGACAGATTCTCTTACAACATATTAAGACTCAACAAGTCATGCTATTTACGAGCTGCACAATGTTCTTTAGCCAAAAAGTCAAAGGCTATTCAGACTTCTCGGCATGTTTGATACTTGTAACGTACAACTTGTTCTCTTAAAACCCTTGGTAAATTTAAATCCATTCAACCTCACAGAAATCGCGACTGGTGTCTCATTATACTGATATGGGACCCAGTCCTGCTCCCATTGAGCCAATGGGAGTTTTGCCAGTGACCTAAATGAAAACAGGATCTGTCCCTTAGCCCTTTAAAAGATTACTTTGAATGCTGCAACTTTCATAAGGAATTCTGACTTCACAGAGTAAATGCAAGTAGACGCATGAGGAAGAGTTGCAGGACCAGGCCTTAGATGTTATTGGAATCAATGATACAACTCACAATTACAGGACATGATCCCCGTGTAATATCACAGCTAAAATTGTAACAAAAGCTGCCACTGTGGGGTGAGTGCCGGGTAGGATCCAATCCCCCCGGGGGGCAGGATACAACCAAAACCACCCCAGAGCCTTCACTCCCAGGCTATTTACTGGCCATAAACATTTACATATGGTCCTGAGCCCAAAAAGGTTGAGAACTATTGTTTTAAACCACTCTCCATCTTCCATATTTAGATTCATGACTCATTTGTGTGGGTGAAGAGGGACTCTCAGGTTAGTGTCCCTTCTGGAGAAAGTCCTAT
Source organism: Chrysemys picta bellii (assembly GCF_011386835.1). NCBI lineage: Eukaryota > Metazoa > Chordata > Testudines > Emydidae > Chrysemys > Chrysemys picta. Next base: position 125,714,805 of record NC_088796.1, read on the forward strand.
AGAATTTAACAGAGATGAAACCAAAAGCATTCTCTAGAAATTACTCTTAAAGCCCATAGAACTGAGTAAACAATGATATCCTAGCAACAGATGTTTTTAAGCATCCTATATAATTTTATAGCAGAGATATAGTCACTACATTCTGTGGGCCAAGTAAAAGACCTCTAGAGAAGCTACTGAACAACTGCAAAAAAGAAAGGAAGTATTGTAGACAGGAACAGCAGGTTTTTTCGCGTATCCCTCTTCAAGCCCAATTGCAGAATATGTAAAAAGTAAATATGCACTATGTTCAGACCCATTATTTATTACAGATTAAAGACAAAATAATTTGATCTTCCAGATACCACTCCGTACCAAATATGCCTAACAGTGATGCTTCCAAGCATCACTGGGCCAAATGTACAGGCCGCACTTTTACCATATAAGGGTCACTCATCCAGGAATAGATTTGATATTCGTAGGGAGAAAAGGACACAGAGTGTTGCACAATTTTTAGTATTTGTTTTTTTAATGGAATGTTTTCCATCCTGGCGATTCAGCCCTAAAGGTAATTATCTGACTCACATTGTCTAAGCACACAAAATTACAATAGTATCCGGTATGAGTGGGAATCAACAAGTATTAATTTCTGCTCCATGTTTCCTGTAGCTGAAAACAGGTTGTTTTGCCTAATTATAGAGAAAATGTTCTTTCAGTAACATATTTAAGTACTGATCAGCCTGGATCAATCCTGGATCTATCCAAACACCCTCAAACACAGAGTTGTGGGGGTTTGTATAATGGCCTGAACAAACACCGCCCGCCCCCACCCCAGCTATGATCACCCTCCAAGCTGGAGGGGTCCGACGTTCTCAGACTGAGGTAAGTGAGAGGAGGTTCAGGGCTGCATTGTGTGAGATGCACACCTGAATTTTATGGCTGGAGCCCACCTCTATTTTTAACAGGGACAGAGAGTTCATGTCAGGTTAAAATGGACAACAGCCTCTCCAGCTTGGAGAATGGGCAGTAATTAGTTCATCAGTCCAGATGACTGAAAATCTGCCATCATTCATGGTAATAGGAAACCTGCCAAAATTCATCTTTGTCAACAAATAATTAATGGCCAAATTACACCCTGGAATGCATGCACACTTCTCCCATTGACTTCACCAGGAGTCACATGCATGCACTGAGGGGGGATTAACTGGCACTATCAAAATATTTTTCCTCTACATTATCTCCTGCAAGCAGAACCACAGATCCTTCTCCCGCTGAATCACATGGCAGAACTCCCTTTGGCTTCAGCTGGAGCAAGCTCAGGCTCTCAGTTAACAGGCTTATTTAGCATAGATGAAGATGAACTTCTTTAGTTCTGAAATTTGTGAACAAATACATTTGAAAAAATTAGAGATTTCAGATATTAAAAATTAAGATTAAAATGGGAGGAAAAACTTATAGGAAATAAGACAAGCATGCGAAAAGAAGATTAAGGGCCAGATCGGTGAAACATGTGTGCCTGCAAAAATGCGCGCACATTTACTGCACCAGCAAAAATGCACAAGCATTCACTGTATCTAGAACCCATGCAATGAGATACCCAGCTCCATTTCTGGAGCCTTATACTATGTGACAGACCCAGGCCAGTGGGGTACAGGAGTCTGGTAGAAGGCAAATATACTGGCCACTGGATGAACAATTTTCTGTTTCCTGAGTGACCAGAGCAGGGGATGCCCCAGAGCAATCTGGAACCTGCTAGAACCAATTAAGACAGGCAAGCTAATCAAGACACCTGGAGCCAATTAAGAACTTTCTAGAATCAATTATGGCAGGCAGGCTAATCAGGACACCTGGTTTAAAAAGGACCTCCCATCAGGTGGTAGGGGGTGTGTGCAAGGAGTGAGAAGGTGTGCTGCTGGAGGAGTGAAGAGTTCAAGTGTGATCAGGCTTCAGGAGGAAGATCCTATGGTGTGGATAAAGAAGGTGCTGGGGGAAGGCCATGGGGAAATAGCCCAGGGAGTTGTAGCTGTCACACAGCTGATACATGTTACATTGTAGACAGCTGCTATCCACAGGGCCCTGGACTGGAACCCGGTGTAGAGGGTGAGCCTGGGTTTGCCCCATCCCCCCAACTCCTGATCGGACATAGGAGGAGTAGACCTGGTCTGTGAGAAACACCAGAAGGGAAGGTCTAAATTGGAAAGGTCTAAACTGGCCTGTCCCTGACCCACTAAGTGGGACACAGAGACTGTGGGGATTGTTCTCCCTTTCCCGCATGCTGGCCAGTGATGAGGTTAGCTGAGTGGATGGCAGGTTTGAGCCACTAGCAAAAGTGGCCAAACTGAGGGCTGCAGTAAGCGAATCCGCCTATAAGCGCAGGACCCACCAAGGCAGAGGAGGAACTTTGTCACAACTATCATATCTGAGATGCAGAGTGTATTCCATTGAAAGAATATTGGGACCCAGTAGTTGCACAGACTTCTTCATTCTCCATAGAAAAATGTTGCCTTACATATGCCCACAGCCCCACCAAAGAAAACAGAAGAAGGCAATATATTTTTCTTCATGTGCATTTCCTTATTGCTAGATCCAGTTACATTAACCTTTGATGGCTTTGTTCCTCTATACTAACTATGGGAAACAGTTTTAAAAATTCTGGGAATTACTTGCCATGACAACACATATACCCACAAAAACAAACACACAGAACAGCTGCAAACTTGGGGCTCTTTCATTGAAAAGGAAACACCCAGGCTGCTTTTTCTCCCTCTTCCTTGAATTGGAAAATAAGTGCTGAGCTAGACCTGAGTACATCTTCACAGGTTTTGTGAGAACGGTGTGTACTGATATTTGGAAATGTCTTCTAGTCCATGTATGTGTTACACTTACCATCTTATTTCCATATTGTTCACCTCCCCCACAAAAAAATTTTTTTTTGCCAGAATGTTTTGAGCACCCACTCTCAGGCGGGGGAGGGAGGAAGGAAATCCGCCTTCCTTATAGTGCTCAAGCACCTAAAATAATTAGCCTCGATTTTTTTAAGAAATCGCTACTTTTGAAAATAATAGTTTAGGCCAGGGATGGTGTCCCTAGCCTCTGTTTGCCAGAAGCTGGGAATAGGCGACAGGAGATGGATCACTTGATGATTACCTGATCTGTTCATTCCCTCTAGGGCACCTGGCATTGGCCACCGTTGGAAGACAGGATACTGGGCTAAATGGACAACGTAGTATGGCCATTCTTAGGTTCTTAAACATTTTTAAATATATTGATACTTTGTTGTGAAGCCACCAAATTTGGAACAAACCCATATTGGTCTCAAATGGCACAATCCTCTAGCCAAGCTTTGCAGATCTGTGAATAATAATGGTCTGCACCTCCACATGTCTCCATACAGAATCCAGTCAACACTGAGAGCTACCATAATGTAACTGATGAATAATAAAAGTCTAATCTACAGCTGAATCAAAGCAGAGCCCTCATTTTGTGATCTCTGAATATGAAATTTCAATATCTAGCCCACTTTAAAAAACCATAACAAAATGATACAGTATATATTCAGCCACTTAGAGTCTGAATCAGTTCTCAGTCTGGCATTGCTCCACTATAAACAGTGGCGCTTGTGACCAGACAAGCTGTCACTGGGGAATCAGGGAGGGATCCCAGGTTAGAAAAAGTTTAACAAAAAGCTAGACTTTCTTCCCTCTCCTCCCAATCTGTTTTTTGTTAGAGCCCTGAGACTGGAGTGTTAAAAGCGTGAGTCAGAGCTCCTCACTACCACAGTGCTGGGTGACTGGGATAGTCCAGTTTCAGAAAGAAAAAACACGAGTTCCTGGAAAGTATTATCCTATTACCCAAAGTGTTACCTAGTAGCCCTCCGTTCTTGGGGAACCAGAGCACAGTACCCAGCCAGTCCAACTCACAAAAGACCCCCCCCACCAGCCTCTGCTTGAACCAAATCTGCATCAGAAGAAAGACTTACAAAAAGCAATGAAAAGGCATTGGGGGAGACACCTAAACCCCTGGGATAAGAATGACAGGACTAAGAAAATTCTCCTAGCCTCATTTGCATCGAAGATGAGACAAGAAAGAATCGCCATTAGCATACAGAATGGAGAACAGAGATTCCAAGGCAAGAATCGCATGGAACTCTGGGACCAGAAAAGCAGGGAAGCATTGCATGATGGGGGATCTCTGCTCCAGATGTTAATGAACCCACGCCTTCACATACCCAGCTCAGTAGTTATCAGACCAATTAATAAATCCTTTATTGGTATCCAAAATAGTGAAGCTCCCTTATTGCATTGTGAGCTCCCTCCAAGGAACACCGCCCATAGCCAGAAATAATCAGCTCCCATTGTCTAGTCTGAACAAAACAACTTTGGTATATTCCCTTGAGCCATCAGTTTACACAAACAAATCTAGTGTTCTCCCTTGAACCATTGTTGTTTCTCTACAAAACCCCTACCCATGCTCAAGTAAGTGTTCTGATGCCTGGATCCAAAATCTGCATCAATGCCATTGGGACTTCATCTTCTCCTGACTGATGGTGCTGGGGGCTCTGCCTGTCTCCAGAACTCTGGACCCTCAGCTACCACCACCACCTAGGACCCCCCGATCAATTCAAGCTTCATGGAGCAGTGAGAACCCAGCTCTCTCTCTCGGTATAGCCTTCTGATCCTGACTTCTGTGATCAGTTATAGTTTTGTAAACCTGACTTTTATAATCAAATTTAAGTTAGATTTACTATTATAACTGTTTTGTTTTTGTTTGGCTCCCCTATGGTTATTACCTGGCAATAAATAACTTTCATGATTAACCTGGTTGCGTCTCTCTCTCCCCCGCTTGTGGGTGTTTTTTGGTTTCCTCATTTGCTCTGCAGCAATGCTCCTCGTACCTAAGCTAAACGATCCCCGCAGCACCCAAAAATCCTGTGGACTTTGCTCATCAAGTGGGTTACTACCAGAACAATTGTAACATGAAAGTGGGAATAGGGACGTGTGAACCTGGGACATATGAGGGTGGCTTGGAGGTGCTGCTTGACCCAGCCTACTGAGTCCAGGGATATATAAGGGATCAGCTTGGGAGTGCTGATTAACCCGGTCCTCTCTGATGCGCTCTGTTAATGTGTGTATTCGTCTACTTCTGGGGCTGGAAGAACCCAGCCCTGGGGAACCTAGGTCCTGCAGAATAGCTCCATTGGGAGGGAACTTGCAGCAGGGAGAAGTAGAGCTCCATATGAGAACACAAGTGACACAAGCAGTACATTGATAGAAGTACAGACCCCCACCTCCCCAGTAGAGTAACCCTAATAAATGAGCCTACTCCAAAGTAGCGGGCAAAGCTGGTAACAGAAGAGAGAATCCAGGGCATGGTACAGAACAGGCTTGCTCTTCAACAACATGGAAGAAGTAGGTCATGTGAGGTTGGCTGAGCCATTCTGGTATCTGCGGGGGAGGGGGTGACAAGGGAAAGGCCTGGCTGCCATTCTTCTCATAGCAAATCCTGAATCATGATGGGGGAGTCTGGGACCTTTAAAATATCAACCCCCCTTTTCAGGGAGTTCTAGGGAGCACCACTATGAAGAAGGAGGTGGGGTCTTGCTGAAGATAAACCTGGGAGGCAGAATTTGTGGGGTGTGTAAATAGTAGCACTGGGGTCACCTAGTGGGATAATTTCTAATCTTTAATTACTGCTGTATTGTGAATATTCTTAGAATTTTTATCACTTTGCACTTTGGAGAACTGGTCTGTAGGTTAGTCGTTGTGTCTTATGGTATAATACCCCCCATGATTTAACAAGATGATAAAATAATAATAAAGCCTTAATCTTTGTTCCCCTTTATCCAGGGGGCATCCTGACGCTTTGCTGTGATTTGTGTACAGAGTTATGCTAGATTTCTTGGGGCAACTGAGTGTGGAATATGGACCTTAGTCATTTCATTTAAGTTTTATTTTCTATAAAGTACCATGTATTGAGTTTCTATTCCATTATGTGGGTATCTATTCACCTAAATGCCTTATTTTCCCATGGACATAAATAATTACTGTTCAGAGGTGAATCTATCATAATGTTTCACAAAGTTGCTCAGAAATACCTTTGCACTAGCAATGAATTTTCTCACACTCCTTGCTTTACAATGCTGTTTCTAGGAGGATATTTGCATCATATTTCTCTTTCATTTGACCTATCTGTTACTATTCTGGCTACAAAGAAACATTGTTTGCAATTACCTCTTGTAAAATATTATAAAACTGCCTCTAATTTCATATGGAAATTTGTTGTGCTCAATGTGTGGGTTAAATGCTAGCTATTACACTGTAATAAACAACAACAGTATAGTCAGAGTAGACCAAAACCTGCAGTCATTACTTGACAACATGCCCTTCCAAGTCCCTTTGAGCACTTGCATAATTTAGGAGCTCTGTAAAAGTGCGATGGCGGAGCTTTTAGATTTTAAAAAAAAATGCATGTAAAAAACAAATTGAAATATTCTAATGGGTATATGCAAATCTGTACAACTGGAAACTTAACTAAAAATTACCCAGCTTATTTTCTTCCAACTCCACTTGTTTGGTGTTTGACAAATATAATAGAGCAAAGTTTGATCATTTAGCTGTTTTAGGAGTCATGGGCATAAAATTTGTTACTAGAACACTTACACATATCATTCACCCTCATGCAACACCAAATATGATCCAACAGATTTTGCTTTTTAAAAACCCTGCAAATAGTCTTTGGGAACTTAGAGAAATTTTTGAACTGGAAAAGGGAGTTTAGAAAATGAACTGGAACTCAACCTTAGGCGCAGCCTTCAGCCAGGTGTGATGTGTAAGTAGCCCCACCCCAGGAGCAATGGCAGAAGGCATTTTTGACACCCCTGTGAGGCACAATGTCAACCCTAACAATTCTCTGCTCTACAGGAGAGTAGTGACTTATTGTTGTCCTATACCAGTAGTAAATTGAAATCCATCACAAACTAGCTCAGCTGCATTGGCCAGCAATTGATGGGGGGGTGGAGCAAAGGGCTGTGCCTAACATCAGAGAGGACACCCTCACAAGGGAATGAGTAAACAAGTGCATAGCCTCACTTAGTCCTGCAAGCCTGGATCCAAGGACCAGGTATTCCATGTATAAGTACAAAGGGCGTTCTTCTGCGTGCAATCACTTGTCCCAATCTAGCCCTTAATGGGAGTTTCAAAAAATGCACCAGTTTATTCAGTGTAATAAAATTAAAGTTCACAGATATGAACTCCCTGGATTCATTCCATTATCAGCCTGAAACCAGCTGATAAATAAAGAGAAAGTAAATCTCGTGATCATTTTATTGACCCATTAAAAGTATTGGGAAAGGACTTATCAGCTGACATAACGTATAGAGGTATTTTAATTCCAGTGCTTATCTTTATGACAGACAGCTGATTGCCGACTATAAATTTTGAATGGTTTATCTGAGAAAAGGTCTTGCAGTTGTTTATTGTAAGGAAGGTTTTGCTTTACACTGTACTCTTATAGACCATGGACTTCTGAAGTAAGGCAAACTACTTGTGAATCATTCACGTTGATGGGGGTGTTTTTTAAAATCAGCAGATTACTTACACTTGAAACTAAATGTTGCCTTTGAGCTTTTACTAACTGTGTGACTTAATTTTCTCCTGTGTGTGTATTCATTACGGTAGCACACAGAAGCCCCAACTGAGAGACGAGGCCCCTTGTGCTTGATGCTGTACAAGCACACATTAAAAGACAGTGCTTTCCCTGAAGAATTTACAGTCTAAATAGACAAGACAGACGAAGGAGAGGGAGAAGAGAACATAAGAACGGCCATACTGGGTCAGACCAAAGGTCCATCTAGCCCAGTATCCTGTCTTCCGACAGTGACCAATGCCAAGTGCCCCAGAGGGAATGAACAGAACAGGTAATCATCAAGTGATCCATCCCCTATCGCCTATTCCCAGCTTCTGGCAAACAAAGGCTAGGGACACCATCCCTGCCCATCTTGGCTCATAGCCATTGAAGGAGTATTACCCTTATTTAGCAAATGGGAACTGAGGCACAGAGCAATTAAGTGACATGCCCAAGATCACACAGGAAGTTTGTAGCTAAGCCTGATCTCTTGAAGGTTTATCCACTGCCTTAACTACAACACCATACTTCCTTCTAAACTTTTTTTTGGAGGACTCAATTACAATGTGAAAAAAAAAATCGATAGGATGAATATCTACTAAATGACTGGTTTTATTTAAAGACACTGGCAAAATGAAACTTGACTGATTATGCAGTGTAGTGTCATTAAACATGGGCTTCACACTGACAGCTTAGTGAAGAACTCTGACAAGTAGATTTGGCTGATATGAGGAGTTGGAAGTGGGTTGCAGAGCCTTTCACTTCCAGAGGTCTTCTGACTCCAATCCAAGAGTCATTATCATTGGGTGGCTGCTTGCAAAAAATGATGTAATGCTTCATCTCCTCTTCCTAGTGGACAGACTAGCCACATAATAGGATGATCATCATCATAACTGGTACTTTTGTTCACAGAACCAGAATTGCAAGGGATTTATTTCCGCTGCTAGATTCAGGAGAGAAAACACTATGAAAAAATACTATTACAGTATTTTCTGCTTGCCTACACCCTGACTCCAGGATCTCTCCCCCTCATCTCCAGCCAGCCAGATCCACAGCTTTTTCCATACCCATTTTCCTCCTGCATACTCCCTCCTGAGGGCCCAGTAATTTCTACCCAAGTTACAGCAACTATCTTGAATGTGTAGTCATATATATATATACTTGTCAGTATTGCGGTCCCTTTTGGCCCAAGCAGTTAGCCTATATTCAGGGCCTGTTAGGAGGATAAATTGATGTCAGTTGGTTATATTCTTTGCTATAATCCTGTTGATTTATAAAGAAAGTACACAGAATCCTGTTTCCCTGAACACAGTAGAAACACAAACAGGAGGCAGTTTCCTTCCTCGCTATTTCTAAGTCTGCCCTCCCCACTCAGTTTTGTGCCCAAAGAGCTTGGTCTCTCTACTCCCTCTCAGGACCTCACTCATGACTGCTTCTCTCCTTGTCTGCTGATTTTCTCTCACTGATAGCATACAGCCCTTGCACTTGCATCTACTCCCTCAGACCACACAGCTTAACTCTGCTCAGGTATTGCCATGGGGCCAATTGTCTGTCTGTCTCTCTATATATTCAAGGGCTTAATTTCTCCTTCCATTTAGCCTGAAAGTGTGGTTAGCACACACAAGCTTTACCAAGATCTGTGGTGTCCACAGAGCAAAATTCACTTGATGGCAGCCATTAACACCTTCCAGTATAAGTGTTTAGGAGAGAGCTGGGTGGATACCAGGGAGTGACTGGGAAAGCTCTCAACTTTAGTTGGTGAAATAGGATTCTCTGTTTTGTGGACATTGGTCTTTTGTCCTTCTATAGTTTAATGGACCCAGAACACTGAAGGTATGAAGTGGAAATATGAGTAGGAATATTTGTATCTTCTTCAAGGTAGGTACCTGTCTTCTGTATTTGGAAGAGGCCTATCAGAGAGTGGGCAGAGTGATTGTGGAAGTCAAAGACTAAGCAAGGATAATTAAGTATCAGGGGGTAGCCGTGTTAGTCTGTATCTACAAAAACAACAAGGAGTCTGGTGGCACCTTAAAGACTAACAGATTTATTTGGGCATAAGCTTTCGTGAGTTAAAACCTCACTTCTTCGGATGCATCCGAAGAAGTGAGGTTATAACTCACGAAAGCTTATGCCCAAATAAATCTGTTAGTCTTTAAGGTGCCACCAGACTCCTTGTTGTTTTCAAGGATAATTAATTAATTTATTTTGTTGTGGGCTACCTTCCATAAGGGGGAAAAAAAATTAAGTTATCATTAAGAGGTTGGAGGAAGGCTTTTTAGAAAGCTTGCAAGTATTGCAAAAGGTTAGACCTTATTTCCCACTCTCTCTCGCTCTGCTCTTAGTCACTTTTGTTTTCAAACAGACCTGCGGTAGTAACAGACTAATTCAAGTTTCACATAGTAATACAATAAAAAAAACATAAAAAAAAAAAAATCTGCCTTGACCTACCACTGCATTTTTCAACTCTGAATCTATTTTCATAGTAACAGACAGAATGACTCATCTTGTCAAGTAAAATCTGATGCATACCACAAAAAGCAGACCGCTCGCAGACAACGACTACATTTTGAAAAATAAAAATTAAGGCTTAATTTCCTTTCAGAGCCACAGACCCAAACACATTTTTAACATTTTTTTATTGCTACCTCTATCCATCCCTACAAAAAGCAACATTTTATTCATGTCTCCAGGAGTCTGACTACAACGAACAAGCGAGTATGAACAAAACAGGGTGAGGGAAGAGAAAGAGTCTCTTGTAGAGTTACATATCCCTATTAATAGCACTACATTTAAGTTCTCAGATTCAATAGGCTTTGGTCAAGGCCTTAATGAGAGCGCTATC
>NC_088796.1:125725748-125760748 GCF_011386835.1 Chrysemys picta bellii
GGCACTTGGGGGACTCTCCTGCCCTTCCCAAGAGCAATAGCACCCTGTCCTAAGAACATAAGTCTGGGATGAGGCAAAGCTTGTCATTAATTAGCCTGGCTAAAGAGCTGGGTGGAGCTGCTCCGGGGACAAGCTGGCTCGCTCCTGCTGCTGGCAGGTGAATTCATCTCCCTTCCCAGGAGCACCTGCTCTCCCTTTCATTCCCCACCAGGCTCCTTGTGCCAGGCCAGCGAATGGCCACAGGATGGGAATGAGGCCTGGGCCCCGCCCCAATCTCCTGAATCTAATGCAGCTGCTCACCTTGTCCCCCATCAGCTGCTGGGTTTCCCCCAGGAGGGAGTAGGTGACAGGGAGAGAGACACACACACATTTGTCCTTCTGGTTGCAGGGCTTGTGTCCTTCCAATCCCATTGGTGGCTGCACAGTGGGCAGAGTCCTCGCTGCGTGCCCGGCCCAACAGAATTGCAGGGCGTGGTGTGGAACACAGAAAGAGATAGAGAGACTCATCCTCCAGCCGGGGTCAGTCTGAGAGAAATTGGCTGGGGTCCCAGTCTCACTCTTCTAGCGGGTGCCATTTCCCAGCTGGGTTCCTTACCCCTCTGGTGCAGCAGCAGCTGGTAGAGCCGGTAAACCCCCTCCCTGGCCTGCCGGCTGATGTCCTTGGCTGGGTCACTGACGGACAGAGCCAGCTGTGCCATGTGGTGACCCATCCTGGGGAATTCCGCTGAGTTCTAATGGACGGGAGAGAGAGAGGGGACTCCATCAGCATTTTCCTGTCAGCTCCCAGTCCCCCCCGGGCCAGGACTCTCCTTCCCCTCAGCCCCTCTGCAGGAGATGCTAGAGCCAGACCCTTAATTTCCTCTGCCCCCAAGGAAGCCTGGAGCACAGGGCTGTGGGCAGGGCCCTCCATGAGGACTTGCTTCCCCAGCTGCTCCAGGATGACAGGGAGGCATGAACCTGGAGCACAGTCCCCTTAAAAGCCCAGAGTCACCACTTAACAAGGACAAGAAGAACTTGACTCAAGCCAGGCTCACTCTCTGCTCTGACTCTGCCTCCCCAAGAGGAACACTCCTAACCCACAGCCCCTGCAGCAGCAGATCCTACAGCCCGTCGGAGCCAGATCACCTACGCCTGGAGTCAGGAAGCTGGGGTCAGAGGTCACTTATGTCAAACTCAGGGAGGGTGATGGTGAATCTGAGCAGGGCCGTGCTGCTCTTAATGGCCCTGGCTCTCTCTCGCGGCACCCTGGACACGATCCAGTAGTTAATGTGCTGTGGGGAAAGGAGGCAGATCAGGATCAATGGGCAGGTGCACCTATTGTGGAAATGAGACACAGACACACACCCATCCCCAGGGGGCTGAGACATTGTGCGCAGGGTGGAATATCTGATTCATTGATTGCAGAGATTTGGAAGGGGATTGTTGCCCGGAGGACGATTCTTGAATCCTGCAGGTCACAACTTGTCATTGTCTCTCTAGACTGGAACAATGTTCAGTGTCGGGGCTTGTCCCATCCTCCCTGCACTCCTGATTCCTGAACAATCCCCTCAGAAATCTCAGGGCCCGTCGGAGAGAAGGGCTGATTCTCTGGGGCCCTCCTGTTTCTCTAGGAAGGAGCCTGTGACTCTTCTCTGAGGACCCTCTTCTGGATCTCCCAGGAGGGGTTCAGACTCTCACTCCCCAAGCCAGCCAGGGTCCCTGTGGTTAGTGCTCAACACAACCAGGCAGAGCTCTGGCTTGAAGTCCCAGCTCCTTCCTCTGTCCTTTAAGGAGGAAGGGCCTGACACTGCATTGCACTGACTGCCCTGACCAAGGATGCCCACTGGGGGCTCAGCTAGGAAGACAGACTGGAAAATGGATCTAAGAGTGAAGGTAAAATTGCCCCCACCCCTCTCATCGGGCTCACCTCCAAGATGTACTGGAGCCTGTCGGTGTCTGGGGACTCTGCCAGCAGGTTCCCCAGCATGGCGTCCAGGAGGTCTGGCAAGACCCTAGGCAGATCCTGAAAGCAAGGGAGAGCCATGGGTCAGAGTTAGGGAAACTGGGGCTACACCTGCCACAGGATGGGAAGTGGGGTCTCTGGGAAGCACTGGTGAGACCCCCAAACACATATCCTGGCCTCTCTCATTCACATCCCACTGCAGGCAATTAGCCAGGATTCATGGCAGGATGACAGTTGGCTCTTCAATCCATGACTTTAGCTGATCTACCTGCACTTGGGTGGTGTCCTTCTCCATGCCCAGGGTGAAGACGGCATGCAGGGCAGCTCGGAGGAGGTGGGTCTCCAGCTCTGGCTCCAGGGCAGGTGTCATGGTGCTGGCAAGAGAGAGGAGCCGGCATTAGACTGTGCAGTGCGGGGATGGGACTGGAACCAACACGCAAGTGAAACTGCAGGGAAATAGGCACAGGCTGGCGAGAATGGAAACTGAGGCACCGAGCCAGGGAATGACAAGGCCAAGGTTTCTCAGACAGACAGTGGCAGGGCAGGAATAGCACCTGTTCCCTGGACCCTGCTGCCCCTCCTGTATCTGATCCTGGGTGTGAGCCTCTCCCCAAAGTCGTTGCAATGTTACTGGAGTGAAAAGAACAGCCCAGCCAGGAGAGAGTGACCCTTCCCCCCACCTCTGCCAGAGGAGCCACCCTTGGGCGGTGACCTGGGAGTGGGAGGGGCAGTGACTCCCAGCCCTGGGCCTGAGCAGCACTGGGGTTAGGGGAACCGGGCCGGAGGGTCTCGGTACCTGAGGTTGCCCACAGCAATCAGGGAGTTAGCGAGGACGGCGCCGGGTGGAGAGTTATCAGGCAGCTCCTCAATGAGCTCCTGTGAGACCCAACGGAGACAAAGGAGCGTGTGAGATTCGGGCCTCACTGACACTTCTCAGTGAGGAGATTACACAGCCAGGGCCCCACACAGCCAGCAGGATCCCCCCACCTGCCCCCCGCTCCTCCGATTCCTGCCCAATAGTGACCACTCTCCGAGTTTCTCCCGTCTCTTCTCCCCAGTCTTCAGCCCCAGCAATCCCTGCCCTCTGCTGCCCCTCCAGCAACAACAATCCCCCATCCATTGGCCTGGGGAGACCCCTGCCCCTCCCATGTCTCTGTCTTTCCTCCAGCTGCTGGGCACCATGTCTCGCTCACCACAATCCTCTCCGCCACAGCCGCCTTGCAGCAGTGCGGCTCCAGTGTGTCCTGCCCTCTCTGCTGTGCAGCGAGACGTGGGGTGGATGGTGTGCAGGAACACAAGCTGCTGGGCCTCCTCCTGCACCCACCAGGAGTGGGGTTAGGGGAGAGAGAGCCAGTTAGCCAGGGACCTCCCTGCCCCCACACAGCAGCTGCAGGACTCAGGCCTGAATGGGGGATAGTGGGGACCCGCCCATTGTCCAAATCACCCACCACTCCACCACAAGCAGGGTCAGGAACTGGGACAGTGCCTGTGGGGGGAGGAGACCCAGCTGGTGTGTGACAGACACCCCCACCTCTGGGGTCCCAGATCATGGAGGAGAAAGGTCCCCATTAGGGCTGGTGGATCATCAGGGACAAGACCCTCTGCAGGGGGTCAGGTGCTGGGAAGGGGCAGGACAGTCTCGGTTCCAGCACAGCTGGGGTACGTTTGTACCTTTTCTCTGCCTTGGAACTGCTCTCAGCTGTTATTGAGAGCAGCCTCCTCTGTGGCCACGTCCACCCATTCCTCCTCCTCGTTCCCTGAGTCCCTGGCGGTCCCTGCACCAGGGAGAGAAGGGGACAGGGTGACGCCTGCTGCCACTTGGGGGAAGGACAGGGGCACGATGGGGCAATGTGTCCCCTTCCCACCTCCGGGACCCAGGGCAGATCGGGCCCCACACTCCCCCCTCTCAGTGATGCCTTCAGCCCCCAACTCCTTCAGGAGTCCATAGCAAAGAGACCCCCCCACGCTGTCCTGGACTCCCTGGGAGGTGCCTCCCCCCAACTGGAGCACCAAGGACCAAAGTGGCAGCATCTAGTGTTAGTGGGGTTCATGTGGCTCAAGCCAGACCCCTGAGCTGGTGACCCGCCCCCATAGCACTGATCGAGGGCCTGGGCCCAGGGTGTTCACAGCCCCACCCTCACCTCTCTCTGAGCCCAGCCTGACTCCTCACCTAGAACAAAGCAGCGGCGCCCATCGGCCTCGCTGCTGCCCGAGTCCCAGGCACTGCTGCTGTCCCATGGGGAGCGGGCCGAGCTGCTGGTGGTGGGACAGGGATCCTCCACCTCCTGCCCTGGGGAGGCTGGAAGGTCCTCAGTGACCGGGCAGGGCGATGCCTCCTGCTGGGAATCAGGGCTGGGCTCCTGGGGCCGCTGCTGCCCACACAACATGCCCCAGAGTCACCCTGCCCGGCTCCCCTCCTGCGCTGGGTCCTGCCTGCCCAGCCGCAGCCTGGCCCAGCTCCATTTCGACCTGGCCTCTCCCACCTCGGCGCCTGTGCTGGGAGCGGGTTTTCTCCGCCAGAAGGCTGGGCACTTCCACCTCCTGGCCTGGCCGGGAGCTCCTTCCCCGCCAGTGGGGACGGAGGAGCCGCTGTGCTCCTGGGGAAGATGGCAGCTGCTTCCCTCAGGCTCTGGGGCCACCTGCAGAGCCTTCTTCCTGAACATCCTCAGGAGCCTGGCCATCCTGGAACCAAGCGGGGAGCGGGCGTGAGTCTGGGGTCAAGGCAGCCTCTGACTAACCAGCCTGTTTGGTCCCTCCCCATCCCTGCCCCAGCCAGAGCAGCTCCTCCTCCCGCACAGGGGTGCATGTAATGCAATCTACACGCACTGGCAGGAGTTCATTGCATGATCTGCTTCCTGCTGTTTGGTTCTGGGCTGTTGGAGTACGGGCTTGCAACCATCTGTGCACACATATTATACTAATTGCATCTAGACCACATCTCCCTAGTTTGTTTGTGAGAATGTCCTTATTAACATCAAGATGGATCACATCTACTGTTTACCCACCTCCACTAGGCCCGTAACCCTGCCAAAGAAGGAGCTAGGATTGGTTTGGAATGATTTGTTCTTGACAAGTCCATGCTCACTAGTCCTAAGAACCAAATTGTCCTGTAGGTGCTGACAAACTGATTGTTTAATAAGGAGTTCCAGTATCTTTCCAGGTATGTTAATGGATGGGAAGACGTTCTTTTTCAGGGATCTCTGACGAGAACTGGGGCACAGCATTTAGTTTGTTGAGGCCATAAAATGGAGACAGGCACCTCTTCTCTCCTCCCAGCACCCCAGATACCTAAAAAGGTGGGACTCACATCCCTCAATGGGCTTTAAAAAAGACAATGGTTACAATGTGGGCCCGACCATTTCTGGTTTCTGCAGACTAGATGTTTTAGCAAAGTTTAGAATTCCTTGGTGCTCAACACCGTGAAACTCCCCTTTCTCCTTCACAAAGGGCTTTAACGCCCCTTATCTCACCCAGGCTCTCGACTGCCCAAAGTTGGAGAATTGTCCCTGTTCCCATTGCAGAGCACCCCCCACGCCACACACACACAGTCCTCCTGGTGGTGGGAGGGGAACAGAGGAAAGGACAGAAGATGTAAGAGATGAAGAGAAAGGAGGGAGGGATGGAGGAAAAGGTAAAACAAAAAGGACAAACCCTAATGTCCCCAGTGATTCTAAGGGACAAAATCCCAGGTGGGGAATAAACTTCGACCACCTTAAGCTAGTGTTTTCCATGCCTAGAATTCAGCTGGCGCCAGATGCATAAGACTGAACAGGTTCCAAACCTCTCGGAGGCTCTTACCTTCTAAACAGGGACGTCTGTTTTCTAGTAAAATCAGGAAAAACAAAAGAGAAAACTCAAAAGAGGTTCCTCCTGGTGGTCACATACATGAACCTAAATACTCTCTCAGTCCTCAAAGAGAGACTTCGAGAAGGAGACTTGCTGAAGCAAAGCTACAGGGAACTCTGAGGTTTCCCTGGCCCTGAGCCCCTGTCCTGCCTGGCTGATGTCAGCATCTTTCTGTGAGGTCACCACCTCCCCAGCACCTTTGACCAATAGGCTGATGTCCTGCAAAAGGCCTTTGTGATGTCACTGCCACACCCACCCCTCCACTGCAGTGCTAATGTTCTGCCACAGGGCAGACACTTTGGAGGTTTGAGCTACTCTCTGTGGATCACCCCACTCAGTGAGTGTTCATTCTAGGAAGCAAGCCGGCTAGACAGTAAAACATCACAAGCTGCTCCCAATACTACACTCGGTTTCTCAGAAATGAGTAGACTTTATGGGCAGAAGAGACAGTTAGAGCATCTAATCTGACCCCCTGCATATCACAGGCCTCCTGTCTACCACAATAGCTACTGTTGGGGTAAACACATTCCAGAAAGGCATCTAGTCTTTATTAAATAACATCAAGAGATGGAGAATCCACCACTTTCCTTGGTAGCTTCTTCCTGTGGTCAATCATCCTCGCTGTTGAATATTTGTGCCTTATTTGTCATAGGAATTTGTCTCTTTTCACCTTCCAGCCATTCCCAAACCTCAGCCAGTATTTGTAGGTGACAAATCTCATGAATTGTCACAGATTGCGGTGTTACTAGAGGAGGTTTTGGAATTAACTGATAAGTCACTGGGACCAGATGGCATTCACCCAAGAGTTCTGAAAGAACTCAGATGTGAAATTGCGGAACTACTAATTATGGTTTGTAACTTGTCCTTTAAATCAGCTTCTGTATCCATGACTGGAAGATAGCTAATGTAACGCCAATATTTAAAAAGGGCACTATTGGTGATCCCGGCAATTACGGACCAGTAAGTCTAATGTCAGTACCGGGCAAATTAGTTGAAACAATTGTAAAGAATAAAATTGTCAGACACATAGAAGAACATAAATTGTTGGGCAAAAGTCAACATAGTTTAGGTAAAGGGAAATCGTGTCTTACTAATCTATTAGAGTTCTTTGAAGGGGTCAACAAACATGTGGACAAGGGGGATCCAGTGGACATAGTGTACTTAGATTTCCAGAAAGCATTTGACAAGGTCCCTCACCAAAGGGTCTTATGTAAATTAAGTTGTCATGGGATAAGAGGGAAGATCCTTTCATGAATTGAGAACTGGTTAAAAGAAAGGGAACAAAGGGAAGGAATAAATGGTAAATTCTCAGAATGGAGAGGGGTAACTAGTGGTGTTCCCCAAGGGTCAGTCCTAGGACCAATGCTATTCAACTTATTCATAAATGATCTGGAGAAAGGGGTAAAAAGTGAGGTGGCAAAGTTTGCAGATGATACTAAAGTGCTCAAGATAGTTAAGACCAAAGCAGACTGTGAAGAACTTCAAAAAGCTCTCACAAAACTAAGTGATTGGGCAACAAAATGGCAAATGAAATTTAATGTGGACAACGTAAAGTAATGCACATTGGGAAAAATAACCCCAACTATACATACAATATGATGGGGGCTAATTTAGCTACAACGAATCAGGAAAAAGATCTTGGAGTCATCGTGGATAGTTCTCTGAAGACTTCCACGCAGTGTGCAGCGGCAGTCAAAAAAGCAAACAGGATGTTAGGAATCATTTAAAAAGGGATAGAGAATGAGACGGAGAATATCTTATTGCCCTTATATAAATCCATGGTACACCCACATCTTGAATACTGTGTACAGATGTGGTCTCCTCATCTCAAAAAAGATATACTGGCATTAGAAAAGGTTCAGAGAAGGGCAATTAAAATGATTAGAGGTTTGGAAGGGGTCCCATATGAGGAGAGATTAAAGAGGCTAGGACTTTTCAGCTTGGAAAAGAAGAGACTATGGGGGGATACGATAGAGGTCTATGAAATCATGAGTGATGTGGAGAAAGTGAATAAGGAAAAGTTATTTACTTGTTCCCATAATATAAGAACTCCACTAGTAACCTCCCTCCAGCCTGACAGTTCACCTTTCAGTACGACCCGTTGTAGTCTCCCCTTTAACCAGTTCCTTATCCACCTTTCAATTTTCATATTGATCCTCATCTTTTCCAATTTAGCTAATAATTCCCCATGTGGAACCGTATCAAATGCCTTACTGAAATCGAGGTAAATTAGATCCACTGCGTTTCCTTTGTCTAAAAAATCTGTTACCTTCTCAAAGAAGGAGATCAGGTTGGTTTGGCACGATCTACCTTTTGTAAAGCCATGTTGTATTTTGTCCCAATTACCATTGACCTCAATGTCCTTAACTACTTTCTCCTTCAAAACATTTTCTGAGACCTTGCATACTACAGATGTCAAACTAACAGGCCTGTAGTTACCCGGATCACGTTTTTTCCCTTTCTTAAAGCTAGGAACTATGTTAGCAATTCTCCAGTCATACGGTACAACCCCTGAGTTTACAGATTCATTAAAAAATCTTGCTAATGGTTTTGCAATGTCATGTGCTAGTTCTTTTAATATTCTTGGATGAAGATTATCTGGGCCCCCCGATTTAGTCCCATTAAGCTGTTCGAGTTTGACTTCTAACTCAGATGTAGTAATATCTACCTCCATATCCTCATTCCCATTTGTCATCCTACCATTATCCCTAAGCTCCTCATTAGCCTCTGAAAGACTGAGGCAAAGTATTTGTTTAGACATTGGGCCATGCCTAGATTATCCTTAACCTCCACTCCATCCTCAGTGTTTAGTGGTCCCACTTCTTTCTTTATTTTCTTCTGATTTATATGGCTATAAAACCTTTTACTATTGGTTTGAATTCCCTTTGCAAGGTCCAACTCTACATGGCTTTCGGCCTTTCTCACTTTATCCCTACATGTTCTGACCTCAATAAGGTAGCTTTTCTTGCTGATCACTCCCATCTTCCACTCCTTGTAGGCTTTCTGCTTTTTCTTAATCATCTCTCTGAAATGCTTGCTCATCCAACTTGGTCTACAACTCCTGCCTATGAATTTTCCCCCCTTTCTTGGGATGCAGGCTTCTGATAGTTTCTGCAACTTTGACTTGAAGTAATTCCAGGCCTTCTCCGCCTTTAGATCCACAAGTCCTTCAGTCCAATCCACTTCCCTATCTAATTTCCTTAATTTTTTAAAGTTAGCCCTTTTGAAATCAAAAACCCTAGTCACAGATCTATTTTTGTTTACCCTTCCATTTAGTTTAAACTGAATTAGCTCATGATCGCTCAAACCAAGGCGATCCCCTACAACCATTTCTTCTAAGAGATCCTCACTACCAACACCAAATCTAAAATGGCATCCCCTCTTGTTTGTTCTTCAACTACTTGGTGAAGGAATCCATCAGTTATCACATCTAGGAAAATCTGAGCCCTATTATATTACTAGCACTTGTCCTCCAGTCTATATCTGGGAAGTTAAAGTCTCCCATGATCACACAATTCCCATTAGTATTTACTTCATTAAAAACATTGAAGAGGTCTCTATCCCTATCCAAATCAGACTCCTGTTCTAACAGACAGCAAACCCCCCAAAGACAGGGATAGAGCCCAGGAATCGAGATGGTGGGGAAATTTCATTGAAACCGTTTCTGTCCGAAAATCCCATTCAAACTAAACCAGTTTCTTTCTTGAAATCATATCAAGTGGCATGAAAATTCTTTGCAAAAATATTTTGTTGCAAAACAAAAGCATCTTCTGTGTCACAAAAAGAACAGGAGTACGTGTTTGTCTCGTCGCACACAAAGAGGAGACACTTAGATCTCAAAAATTAGATAAGATGTTTCAGTCTGAGCTAAGTAGTTGCTGCTCTTAACAATTGCAACATAATTAAATACAAATAAAATAGACTATTTCAGCCATTCTATTATGTCCTAATCTGATCTGAGTAAACGTGATAGGACACCTCATCTTATGCACTGCTCCTAGTGACGCTCTCCAATAGATCCCCATCCTCCACCTGTCGGGAGGTAGGTAGGAGCGGATTGTTATCCCTACTTGAAAGAGGGAGAAGCTAAGGCTGAGAAAGGAGAATTGACTTGTCTTAGGTCACACAGCCAGTCCGTGGCAGAGTTGGGAATAGGACCCAAGAGCCCTGATTTTCAAACTAACCATCGGATCTTGAATTTCAGACATTGAAAGACCTGAATAAAGTGCTCTCAAGTGAGTTCCAGACCAGCAAGGGTTCATAGTAATTATTCAGCAAGTATTTTAGGAGAACTGGAATGGTAGAGAAAATAATGAACTGCAGAGAAGCAGCAAAATTTGTCAAACATATGACTGGTTATGACTATTTACTTGGCCTTAAAAGAAAACAACAGGGACCTGAGTCTCCTCCCTGTCAATAACCCCCTGCTCTGCCAATCAGGATAGAGACCGAGGGGCGGGAGGATGAGGGTTCTCAACAGAGAGCCCAAAGGATGGCCCAGGTCACAGCTGGGGATCACTGTCTGAGCACTATTTCAGCCCCACATTTTTCGGTGGACCTCCCACAATGGGAGTTGTAGAGCAACCCCCACGACACACACACACCCCTCCTAGTGGTGGGAGGAGAACAGGGGAACAGACAAAAGAAGTAAGAGATGAAGAGAAAGGAGGGAGGGATGGAGGAAAACGTAAAAGAAAAAGGACAAACCTTAATGTCCCCAGAGATTCTAAGGGACAAAATCCCAGGTGGGGAATAAAATTTGGCCACCTTAAGCTAGTGTTTTCCATGCCTAAAATTCAGATGGCACCAGATGCATCAGATTGAACAGGTTCCAAACCTCTCGGAGGCTCTTACCTTCTAAACAGGGACGTCAGTTTTCTAGTGAAATCAGGAAAAAGAAAGGAGAAAACTCAAAAGAGGTTCCTCCTGGTGCTCACGTACGTGACCCCTAATACACTCTCAGACCTCAAAGAGAGATCTCGAGAAGGAGACTTGCTGAAGCAAAGCCACAGGGGTCTCTGAGGTTTCCCTGGCCCTGAGCCCCTGTCCTGCCTGGCTGATGTCAGCATCCCTCTGTGAGGTCACCACCTCCCCTACACCTTTGGCCAATAGGCTGAGGTCCTGCAAAAGGCCTTTGTGATGTCACTGCCACACCCACCCCTCCCCTGCAGTGCTAATGTCCTGCCACAGGGCAGACACTTTGAAGGTTTGAGCTACTCCCTGTGGATCACCCCGCTCAATGAGTGTTCATTCTAGGAAGCAAGCCAGCTAGACAGTAAAACATCACAAGCTGCTCCCAATGCTACACTCGATTTCTCAGAAATGAGTAGACTTTATGGGCAGAAGAGACAGTTAGAGCATCTAATCTGACCCCCTGCATATCACAGGCCTCCTGTCTACCACAATAGCTACTTTTGGGGCAAACACATTCCGGAAAGGCATCTAGTCTTTATTAATGACATCAAGAGATGGAGAATCCACCACTTTCCATGGTAGCTTCTTCCTGTGGTCAATCATCCTCGCTGTTGAATATTTGTGCCTTATTTGTCATAGGAATTTGTCTCTTTTCACCTTCCAGCCATTGGGTCTTGTTCTGCCTTTCTCTGCTCGATTAAAGAGCCCTTTAATACCCAATATTTTCTCTCCATTAAGGCACTTCAACACTTCAGTGAAGTCACCTTTCAATCTTCTTTTGATGAGCTAAACAGGTTGAGCTCTTTCAATAGCTTACCAGAAGGCATTTTTCTCCAGCCCTCAGAACATTTGGTGGCTCTTTGCTGCCCAGCTCCAATTTCTAGGACCATCTTTTTCAAAGGTGGACACCAACACTGGAGGCAGTATTCCAATAGCAGTCTCACTGCTGCTGTGTCACCTCCCTATCCTACTCACGGCTCTGCTCCTACGTCTAATGATGGCTTTAGCCCTGTTCACCACAGCATCACACTGGGAGCTCATGTTGAGTGGCTTTTCCACTCTGGCCCCTAAATCCATTTCAGAGTCACTGCTTTCCTGGATACACGTCCCCATTCTGGAGGTGTGGCCGGCGTGCCTTGTTGCCACGCATAGGACCTTGCATTGGGCTCTGCTCAAACTTGTTTTCTTTGAATGGGTCCAGCTGGCTGAATGAGCCAGATCGCTCTGTATCACTGCCCTCTCCCCATCAGTAATTACCACTCTGCCTGTATTTTGTCACCCCCCAATCTTATCCGCAGTGATTGTATGTTTTCTCCCAATTCATTGATAACAATTATTTTTAAAAATTAGTCCTTGAGAGCTTCTTCAGACCCTTAGTACCCAGGACCTGCTCCCCACAGCACAGTGAGAAATGCTGTCCAGCCCTGCTGGTACATAGGGGGAAAGCACAGAACAAACGTACCTTTAGGAGCTGTGTTGTCCATAGGCTCTGAACAACATGTGGGGGTCAGCAGATTACAAACGCACGACAGACCTGTAGTGTAGACAGGTCCCAACTGTGTCTCGGTTTCCCACCCTGTAAAATGGGGAGAACAAACAAAACCTTGATTAGCTGCATTTGATAGCTGGGGAAACCGAGGCACCCAGCGGTGCAGAGACTCGCTCATGGTCCCAAAGCCAGGAATAGAAAACAGCAGATCTGATAGCCAGGCCTGGGACCTAACCCTGGTTTTCCTGGCCTTGCTGCTCTAAGTTTAGTCACAGCCTCCATGTCTTTTCTCCCGTGTCCCTTAACCCCACGTCACTGCAGAAGAGAGATTTTCTGGTAGCCAGCTGGCTCTCCTGCATGTGGATGTCGTTCCAAAAGACGTGTTCTGGCTCAGTCCCATGCTATGGTTGGCTGAAGGAACCACTTGGTCACATTCTAGGCCCTGAGTTATACGGGAGGGGCGACTAGATGCACATAATGGTCCTTTCTGACCTGAACCTCTATCAATCGCTACATTTTCTGCTGCTAGGAAGAGAACTCTGGACCTATTTTCTCTCATTCACTTTCAGTCGGAATAATTTCAATCCAGGCCAAAGGATTTCCTCTTCCATTGTGTCTTCAGCACCTTTGCGAGCAACCAGTTACTGTTACCCACAGGTTACCAGTTTCAACCTGTCCCTGGTTGAGATGGCCAGGAAAGGGGTTGGAGCTCAACTGCACCTGGCCCAGGTGATGCAGCTCCCCAGGGTGAAGGGAATAAGTGTGGGGGTCACGTGACAAGACGCAGCCTGTGACTAGGACCCAGGCCTGCTGAGAGATAGAAGGGCAGCCTGTGCTCAGCCAGGAGAGAGACCCCAAGGGAAGCAGGCATGGGAGGGGCTTGGAGAGTCCTTTAAAGGTCAGGGACAAGCTGGGAAGGGGCCAGGCTGAGCACTAAGGACAAGGCCCTAGGAGGGAAAGACAGGGCAGTTTAGGAGATGGGGCACATAGTCCAGTTGGTTTCGGCTCCCAGGACCAGACACCCAGAGGTGAAGGTGATTGCCGGGGCTTCTGTCCTTCTTCCCCAGTGTAGATTTGATAGTGGAGAAGACTGATGCTGTAAGGGGGAAGTGAGTTACCCCAAGGTCACCCAGTGAGTTTATATCACAAATGCATAGTCGGAAGGATCCAATAGAAACATGGATTTTCCAGTCTCTTCTTTCTAGGAGTCCCCAGGGCTAAGGTAAAACCTCCCCATTCTGCTCACCTCCAAGATGTGCTGGAGTTTGTCTGTGCTGGGGTGTGCTGTCAGCAGGATCGAGAGCTCGTCATCCATGTTCTCTGGGCAGGCCTTGCTCAGAGCCTGCCAGCGGAGGGAGACCAGGGGTCAGGAGCCTGCATTAGTACCGGTGTGCCATTGACCAGGAGCCGGCTGAGGTAAGCGCCGCCTGGCCGGAGCTCGCACCCAGAAACCCTGCCCCAGGTCGGAACCCCCTCCCACACCCAAATTCCCTCCCAGACCTCACACCCGGCACCCCAACCCCCTGCCCCAGGTCGGAACCCCCTCCTGTACCCTAATCCCCCCCAGACCCCACACCCCCACCCGCACTCCAATCCCCTACCCCAGCCCTGAGCCCCCTCCCGCACCCAAACTGCCTCCTAGAGTCCGCACCCCAACCCTCTGCCCCAGCCCGGATCCCCCTCTGGCACCCCAAACCCCTAATCTCCAGCCCAATCCCAGAGCCCACATCCCCACCGGAGCCCTCACCCCTCCCTGCACTCCAACCCCCAGCCCCAGCCCAGTGAAAGTGAGTGAGGGTGTGAGAGCGAGCGACTGAGGGAGGTGGGCTGGGCTGGAGTGAGTGGGGGTGGGGCCTTGGGGAAGGGCATGAAAGGGGTTGGGTCAAGGGCGTTTGGTTTTGTGCAAGTAGAAAGTTGACAACCCTACTTAAGGACCTTTGAAAAGCAGCCTCCTTAGCACCGCTCCTGATACCAGGGGCCAAGGCGCCCCCGGACATGAGAACCACAATAGGCCAGAGCAAAATGCTGTGTTAGAAATCGGAGTTCAAGCTGCCAAGCGAAGGATAGCTGACAGACAGGAGATGCAGGAATTAAGGTTGTGCCTTCAGCCAGCAACTGGTGTACATCCGTTTGCACCACACACACACCTGTAGGCAGGGCCACTATTTCCTTGTCTGTCTGCCTGTTTAGCGTCTCTCGGTCCTTACTGTGCCCATCACCGTGGTGTCTGAGTGGCAAACCAAGGGTTTGACGTGTGCATATGAAACTGCCTGACTGGAAGGACGTGGTTTGGTGTGGATCAGTGACTGCTGGGGCGATTGGTGGCAGAAGGCTCTGAAGGCCTGGCTCATTCTGACCTGGCTCATTCCAATGGCTTCTACAGCTGAGAGCAGCCCAGTCTCCTGCCTGGGTCCGATGCAAACCAGGAAGTACAGGACCACGGTTAATAAGAGCAGCTCAAAAGATCATTTTCGCTGAGCCCAGCCCTGCACAGATTTCCAGCTTAGGTTTGCATTTTCAGCAAAAGTTCTTCTTGATTATTTTCTCCCAACCCCTTTGTGCCTCCATAATAGCCAGCCACCCCGTCAGTCGCATCCTGGGGCGCTCCAGGGACAGCGTGTGTGCGTGTATGTGTATGTCTGTATATATATGTATGTGTACATGTGCGTATGTATGTGTGTACGTGTATGTGCACATGAGTGTGTGCACGTGTGAGTATGCGTGTGTATGTGTGTACATGTACCCCAGTCAGATGTATACATCTGGATTTCCTTTGAAAGAATTTTCAAATTGAGCTGATCAAGTGCAATGGCAAAGCACCCAATTCCTCTGCCCCCCAACTGCCTTCGCTCCTTTAACGTTCAACCTGCTCCGCTGACACCTCTGACTCCTGAAAGCCCTAACGCTCCAGGGGAGCAGGCCGTGCCCTGCCCTGCCCTGGCTGCCCCAGGTGTTACCTCGGAGGGAATCGTTCCAGATTCCAATGAGTGGCAGGTCCAGGGAAGAGCCTTATCTGGGGAGACGCTGTACCAGACCCGCCCGACCCAGGCAGGCTCCCAGGTACTCTCTGCTCGGGGCTGATAAGGCTTCTTAGCAGTTTCTCTCCAAACAAATTCCAGTTCAAGACACCTGAGAGCTCCACAGCAGGGCAGCATCCCCAGAGCGCAGCAGGGCGGGGGTTAGGGGGAGCAGTCGGTAGCAGCACCTGCCCCTCGTACGGCAGGAGCGAGAAGTGCCAGCCACGTGCTGCCTCCATCCCCAGAGGCCAGGTGAGAGTGAATTCCCACGTCCCCGCAGTCCTCGGAACTGCTTAGTAAAGCTGACTAGCTGCAGCCCCTCGGGTTGCCTGCTCGAAGGTGTGCTGGCCAGGCCACAAGTCATTTCTGTGCCTCTTCCCTGCTCCTTCTCAGCATTTGAACATCATTCAACTAGTGTGAACAAGAGTCTATACTGGGGAGAGCCCAGGGTGAGAGTCACTAGACACTGGTTATACAGTGCTCTGTTACGGCTCTGAGGTGCAGTTAACTTCACTTGCTGCACAAGGAACCAGTCCCAGAATCTGAACCAATTGTCCATCAGCGAGTATTTGACTCCCTCTGTCCGGGATGGATGAATTGGGATTCTTGGCCCCTGCATTTGTGTTTCAAGCTTCACTCCGGCTCATCCCTTTTCAGCTGCCCCGTGCGCTCATCTCCTGCTCCTCACCCAGGAGCGCCGCCAGCTTTTTTGCCGCCCTAGGCGGCGGAAGGTCCCGCCCCCTAAATGCCACCCCCGACAGAGGCGGCGGAAAGTCTCGGCCCCGAAATACTGCCGACGACCGGGGCGGCCTGTAACGATGCTGGTTCTGGTGGGACCCAACTGAGAGTGCCAATTCAGGACAAATTGTTCAAACAGGGCAGTTACAGCCCAAGGCTGGGGGTTTTCCACCTCTAAGGCAAACCAAACCAGCCAGACAGTGAAGTCTTGGGTCTCACCCCACTGGCTAACCACAAGTCACGCAAGCAATTCCCTTAGACACTCCAGTTTCCCAGTATCACCACCAGTGCCACTTGATATGGGGACAAATGGTTATGAAAACCAATACCCCAGTAAAAGGGAAAAAAAGGTTCTCTCGATCCCGAAGGACCAAGCCCCAGACCCAGGTCAATATACAAATTAGATCTTACCCACAAATCAAGCTGTTGCCAATCCTTTAGAATCTAAAGGTTTATTCATAAAAGGAAAAAGATATAGATGAGAGTTAGAATTGGTTAAATGGAATCAATTACATACAGTAATGGCAAAGTTCTTGGTTCAGGCTTGCAGCAGTGATAGAATAAACTGCAGGTTCAAATCAAGTCTCTGGAACATCCCCAGCTGGGGTGGGTCATCAGTCCTTTGTTCAGAGCTTCAGTTTGTAGCAAAGTCCCTCCAGAGGTAAGAAGCAGGATTGAAGACAAAATGGAGATGAGGCATCGGCCCTTTTATAGTCTTTTCCAGGTGTAAGAACACCTCTTTGTTCTTACTGTGGAAAATTACAGCAAAATGGAGTCTGGAGTCACATGGGCATGTTCCTGCATACTTTGCTGAGTTACAAGGGGTAACTGCCTTCTCTCCATGGGTCAGTTGTATAGCTGATGGTCCTTAATGGGCCATCAAGCAGGCCAGGCAGAGCTAACACCAACTTGTCTGGGATGTTTCCCAGAAGCATAGCGTAAGTTTGAAATACAGACAGTACAGAGCCAATATTCATAACTTCAACTACAAAATTGATACACACATATAGACAACATAATCATAACTAATAAACCATAACCTTGTCATAGACACCTCATTTGACCCCCTTTATAGAAGATTTGGTGTCACTACCGGACCTTGGTTGCAACCATGTTCTATATGGTCCCAGATTATATAAAAAACATCACACGGCCGAAGATCCGGCTGCCGCAGTCGCCGCCCCCCAAATGTTAGCGCCCTAGGCGACCAACTAGGTTGCCTAATGGGTTGCACCGGCCCTGTCCTCACCTGCCTGCTGGCCCTGACAGCCCCACTTCTCACCACAGACACACGAAACCCGCCCATCTGAACGGGATTCATCCATGCAATCAGGAACTTCCACCCAAAGAAACTGAAGACAGGTGTGTCGTGTATCTGCTCCTTTATCCCTCACCCCCGTCCCTGGAGCGCCCCAGGATGCGACTGATGGGGTGGCTGGCTATTATGGAGGCACAAAGGGGTTGGGAGAAAATAATCAACAAGAACTTTTGCTGAAAATGCAAACCTAAGCTGGAAATCTGTGCAGGGCTGGGCTCAGCGAAAATGATCTTTTGAGCTGCTCTTATTAACCATGGTCCTGTATTTCCTGGTTTGTATCAGACCCAGAAGCAGCAGTAGCATGAGGCTTTCTCCCAGGATTTCCATTAAGGCCAAACCCCAGATACGTCCGTAATTGGTGAGAAGGGCTGACTTTATAAGGGGAGAGGGATAGCTCAGTGGTTTGAACATTGGCCTGCTAAACCCAGGGTTGTGAGTTGAATCCTTGAGGGAGCCATTTAGGGATCTGGGGCAAAAATCTGTCTAGGGATTGGCCCTGCTTTGAGCAGGGGGTGGGACTAAATGACCTCCTGAGGTCCCTTCCAATCCTGATATTCTATGATAAGATTTCCAGACCACCCACATCCTACTTATCTTGAGACAAGTACCAACAGTTTGGGCGCCTGTCCCAGCTGAACCTCTGCACTATGGAAATTCAGCACCGGTAGGGCTCCCAGCTTCCCTCCCCCTGAAAAAAATCCCTCTTTCCAAACCTGCCCCCCAAACTCCCCCCTACGCACGCTCTCCATGCAGGCTCTGTCAGGAAGGCCAATTGGACAGGGCCTTGTGTCCTGGGGATGCACTGAAGGGTCATGGTCAGGAGGGGAATGGAAAGATGCAGTTTTTGGGGGGGCAACGCCCCTTCACATTCCCCCGCATCTTCACCCCTGCCAGTGGACCAGCCAGGACTACATCTTGGGAGGAGCATAGAGAGCTTTTGGACCAGGTGCTGGCTAAAGAGGCTTGGAGCTGAGAGCAGGGAGGCTAATCCCTACTGTTGGTTCCTGCTGTGTTTGGAGAAGCAGGACTATGTATGTTCCTTGTAAATAAACAAGACATCAAAAAATTACCAGACTCCATTGCCAATTTCTGCTCCCCACTGGAACATCCCCAGGGCCCCAAACTTTGACTAGCCCCTTGGGTTGAAGAGGGACACCAATATCTTTATTGTGTGGTTTCGTTGCACGTCTATCTAATCTCAGTGGTTTATCAGCAATTAATTACTGTTGCAATGTTTTCTCATGTAATAACCATATTTATTAAAAACACAGAGGCCAGGTTTTTGAACCCAAACTCACCACTGCTAATACATGCAGGATTCAGATGTAAAGTCCTGGCTTTGAGTCATCCCCCATTTAAATGCTCAATTACCGTTGCTAGAAATCCAGTGTCATGATTCATTGATCACTAATGCCAAGGGGCAGTGGCAGGGCTGGGAGAAGCAGAGGTTAATGTGGGTCTAAAGTCGTAGTGAGTGACATGGCTTCCAGCGAGGCAGAGTGGAAGCGGGGCTCCAGTTATACACACCAATCACACTCTTTGTGTCATTCGAACGCACCGGCGGGGTCGGCTCTCAGCATTTATTCCAGGGGATTTACCATGCAGAAGCCAACAGGAAGGGAGTGAGCAGAGTGGAGGCATTGCAGGGACTGCACTGATAAGGTGGGGGATGGCGCGCCGTGTCCGATCTAATATTGTCTCCCCTTCTCAGCGGCGCGGGCTCCCAAGGAGGATGGGCTCCTCCTTCCGGACCCAGCACACGTCTGTTGGCTTAACCAGGATGAGGGAAGACTTGCAATCCCCACTCTGACAGAACCCTGCCCAGTAGATGTAGCCTTTCCCATTGAGCAGGACGTTCTGACACTTGTCGTACCACTAGCCTCCATAGCTACTTACGCAATTCCCACTGGTCTGGTCCTGATCCTTGTCAGTCGTGCTGAACTTCATGTTGTCGTGTATGCCCCCCAGGCCAGAGTGGTAGGTGGTGAGATAGTCCTCGCCGTCCCCAGAGTACCTGCCCAGCCTCAGCGGGTACCCGCTCGGCTCATCCTCGACACTGAAGATGTCGTACTCTGCGTAGCGGGTGTTGTTGGATTTGTCCTCCACGACAAAGCGGACCTTGTAGGTGTTCTGCCGCGTGAGCAGGGACAGGTACTCGTTGCCCGGCCAGTAATCCTGCTGCACGTTCCCAAAGCCGTACTTGTAGGTGCTCCAGGACTCCTTCCAGGTGATCTCTGTGTTGTAAGAATTTCTTTGGACAACAATCCTTCCTGAGTCCGTACTGCTGAAGAAATCGTTTGGGGAGGGTGGGGGAGACGCTGCCAGATCCATCTCAGCGAATGTTAATTATGAAACCCATCGGTGACAATTTAAATGGGAGTTTTCAAAGAGCCTAAGGGAGTTTGACACCCAACTGTGATTGGAATTCAGTGGGATTTAGGCACCCAACTCCCTGTGGCGCCTTTGAAAATTCCAGACATCCTATTGAGGGGCTTGTCTTTGGGGCGGAAATTGTCCCAAACTATCCTGGTAGAATGAGAGCACTGTGGTTCTCTCCCCAGGGTCCTCCCTCGAGCCTGAGCCCCCCCAGCTCCCCTACCCCCCAGACAATCCCCCTGTGTGCCCCTCCCCCATAGCTGAGCCGAGGGGGAGGAGCTGCTGAGCACTGCGGGGGCAGGGGCTCAGGGCCACCTCTGGAGCTGGTTCGGCCCCTGGCCTGCCTGGGCAAGCCCCTGAGCAGCTCCCAGAGCCGCTGGAGGTGTGGGGAGAAGGGAATGAAAACCCCTGACAAGGAGGAACTGGCTCTCCCTGCTACCTGGACTCTGGGCGCAAGGCTTCTAGGCATGAGCTAGAGATCCCCAGCTGTTAGCCGGGGCTAGCCCTAGTATAGGAGTTAGTGAGATTGAAGGGTAGAACTCCCAGCCAATTTGGGGGGGTGCCTGGTTCCCACACGCTGCCCTGCAGTTGGCACCAGCGCTCTTCAGTCACTGCCGGGGGCTTGGCAGCCGTTACCAGAGAAAGGGATAACGAAGCTGTGTAAAGCAAACAGCCAGTCGAGCAGCACCTCCCCCACCCCGGCTGGCCCATTCCCAGGCGCTGGAGGCCTGCGAATGGGAGTAGTGGGCTCACCAGTGCAGGCCGGCCTTGCGAACCCTTCGGAGAACTCAGCGTTTCTTTGGGCCCAGCGCTGGCGGGGGGGCTGGAAGGTGCATTCAGTGGATAAGTGGATCTAGGGGTGACCCCGGCATGGGGGAGAGGAGCAGAATCAGGCCCACGATGCCCTGATCTCGGCCAAACCCCAGATACGTCCGTAATTGGTGAGAAGGGCTGACTTTACAAGGGGAGAGGGATAGCTCAGTGGTTTGAACATTGGCCTGCTAAACCCGCTGTGTCAAGTCCATTCGGATTCCACGCTCAGCAAAGATGCAGGGAGCTGTGCGGTCAGGAGAGGCGCTGGTCAGAATTTGCCAGTGGAACTGTTTTTCCATCAGAAATTGCCAGCTTGTCAAAATCCAAACGTTTCGTGGGAACACGTCGATGTGGACAAACCTTCAGACAGAAAGCAGGCAGGTTTCACACGGAAAGCTGCTTGGCTCCCTGCCAGCTCGCCCGCCTGCCCACCTGCTTGACAGGCTGATGGGGGGCCTGGGCTTCCAGGCTGCCGAGACAAGCCCTGGCTCCCAAGATCCCAGGGTCCCCGAAACCCTCTCCTCGCAGGGGTAATGTTCTGGTTACTGCACAGCTCTAGGAGGAGGGGAGGTATCCGATGCCCCACAAGCCACCAATCCTCCCTGCCAAGGTCCCAGTAACTACGACAGCCTGTGAGAACATCCTAACTTTTAGGGCACTTTCCCTGCCAGGTGAAAGGGTGCGAGCTGGACCCCTCCCTGCCACCAGAGTCCAGCACTGCCGAGAAAGCCAAGTGTGGACTAAACTAAGCCCCTGGTTAACCCTTTCCCAGAGGAATCCAGAAGCCACTGATAATTGCAGGCTACATGGTGACCTCTCTCTCAGGTCACTCCCCCATCCTGGAATAGGGGTCGGTGAGTCCTGGACGAACGCCGTTCAGCTGGGAACATGCTCCCCCTCCCCGTGCCGAGGACTACATGAGATGGGTGTAGTGGGCACTCCCGATAAAGGGGACAGTGTGACAGCTGCCTTTCAAATAGGCCCCAGGCATGGGGGGGCCACAGCACCCAATTCCTCTGCCCCCCCAACTTTCTTCGCTGCTTTAATGTACAATCACAACCTGCTCCGCGGACACCTCTGAATCCTGAAAGCCCTAACGCTCCAGGGGAGCAGGCCGTGCCCTGCCCTGCCCTGGCTATCCCGGGTGTTACCTCGGAGGGAATCGTTCCAGATTCCAATGGGTGGCAGGTCCAGGGAAGAGCCTTATCTGGGGGGAGGCTGTACCAGACCCGCCCGACCCAGGCAGGCTCCCAGGTACTCTCTGCTCGGGGCTGATAAGGCTTCTTAGCAGTTTCTCTCCAAACAAATTCCAGTTCAAGACACCTGAGAGCTCCACAGCAGGGCAGCATCCCCAGAGCGCAGCAGGGCGGGAGTTAGGGGGAGCAGTCGGTAGCAGCACCTGCCCCTCGTACGGCAGGAGCGAGAAGTGCCAGCCTCTCTGCACAGGGCAGCAGCGTTCAGCCTGGGCCAGACGTGCTGCGATGATGGGTAAGAGCGGGCTCGGAGAGCCAAAGGGTCTGTGGGGCAGCGCTGGGCCCTTCTGCTCCGCACTAGGGCCGGGTGGGCGTGTTCAGCTGGGATTGGAACCCACCAGCACTTGTGGGTGTGAATGTGGGGCTGGAACGCAACGTGGGGCGCTCCCACCTTGCCCGGGGGCGACTTGGGGGAAGGGCAGAGAGACACCTGGGCTGAGACCCCAGCTCCAGGGAGACAGTCACCCCGGCCCAGCCGGGTTAAATTGCCCAGCTGTGTGACAGCCCCCCCATCCCCGAGGGGTCCCCCCCCGGTATGTAACAGCAGGGTAATGTGCATATTGAACGGCAGGGGTTGCCAGAGACTGGCTGGGAGAGGCCTTTGGGGATGGAAGAAGCAGCACTAAGGTACATGCCAACCTCCCTACAGAGGAGGGGCCGTGCCCCGCAGGTGTGGGGCAGGGAGCTGGGACACTGCGCGGTGGGTCATTGTCTGGCCCAGGCCCTTCCTAGCCGGAGGCCGAGGCCGAGGCATTTCCTTCAGGTCACCTTCCGCTGCAGCTTGGCCACGGGCCCCCATAGCCACTAGCCCAGCCAGGGATCCCAAGTGGGGATTGTCACGGCTGGCTCCTCCCTGCCGCCAGCAGCTCTTCACTGCCAGGAAATTCCTGAAATCCTGTGCGCCCCTCCCCCACCCATCTCCTGGGGCTGTGAGTGCCCCCCCCGGACAGCCCCCCCCCCGAGCTCTGAGTGCCCCTGGCCAGTCCCTCCCCTCAGCCCCCCCCCAACTTCCTGGGGCTCTGAGTGCCCTCAGCCAGTCCCCCTCCCACACCCCGGGGCTGAGTGACCTTGGCCAACCCCCGTCCCTTCAGGAGGAACTCCCAGTACCCACCCAGCCCCCACTCCTCAGGGTTCCCCTCCCTGCGGCTCTGTGGCCATACCCCCACCAGGGCCGGCTTTAGGCCAATTCAACCAATTCCCCTGAATTGGGCCCCGGGCCCAAGCCCCGGTACGGTGTACCGGCAAGAGCCGGTGCGCTGTACCAGGGTGGCCCGGCTTCCCCAGGGGGCAATTTAAAGGACCTAGGGCTCCCAGCAGGGGCCAGAGCCCCAGGCCCTTTAAATTGGTACAAGACCCCCACTGCTGGAGCCCTGGGGTAGGGCTGCGGGGCTCTGGGGGCTATTTAAAAAGTCCGGGGCTCCCGCTGCCTCTACCGCCCCGGCCCTTTAAATAGCCACTGGAGCCCCGCTGCTTCCCCAGGGCTCCCGCGGCTATTTAAAGGGCTGGGGCGGTAGAAGCAGGGGAGCCCTGGGCCCTTTAAATAGCCCCCAGAGCCCTGGGATGGCGGGGGACTCGGGGGCTATTTAAAGGGCCGGGGCTCCAGCTGCCTCTGCTGCACCCCGTCCCCGCACCAGCCCCGCACCCCCTGCCCGCAGCCAGCCCCGTCTCCAGCCAGCCCTGCACCCCCTGTCCGCAGCCAGCCCCTGCTGCACCCCTGCCCTACCTCCAGCCCCGCCCCCCCTGTTCTGCCCGCACCAGCCCCGCCCCCCTGCCCTGCCTGCAGCCAGCCCTGCACCCCCTGCCCACAGCCAGCCTCTGCCGCACCCCCTGCCCTGTCTCCAGGCAACCCCTGCTGCACCCCCCTGCGGCCCTGCCCAAAGCCAGCCAGCCCCACACACCCCTGTCTCCAGCCAGCCCCGCACCCCTTGCCCTGCCTGTAGCCAGACCCTACCTCCAGTGAGCCCCTGCCCTGCCTCCAGCCAGCCCCATATCCACTGGTGCCCTGCAGTTCCCAGGGCAGTAACCCTGCACACCTGCTTCAATGAGGAGGGCAGGGAGCAGCTGGGACCCACACATGTGCACACCACTAGGGTGACCAGACAGCAAGTGTGAAAAATTGGGACAGGGGGTGGGGGATAAATAGGATCCTATAAGAAAAAGACCCAAAAATCGGGACTGTCCCTATAAAATCAGGACATCTGGTCACCCTAGCACACCCTCAGGGAGTGGCGGGGACCCACACACGTGAAACGGAGCTCATTAATAACCGATCAACAGCATATATGATGCAATGTACATAATATATAATTTTATTATTTATATAGTTATGGAAAGTAAATCATACATGGAAGAAATGAAAGGCTTTTTTTTCCATTATTTTTTTTGTTAGTCATCCCTGCCGGGGCCCCGCCAAAAATGTTCGAATTGGGCCCCACCCTTCCTAAAGCCGGCCCTGCTGGAGAGAACAGGAGGATTCAGTCAGCAGGGGCTGCCGATCCGTCCCATTCACCAGGGCTGCCATCCTGCGGCTTCAGCGTTAGTGGCTGGGGTGACTTGGGGAAAAGTCTCAACCTCCCCACATCCCACTTCACTGCTGCCAGAATCCCTCCCGCCCCCCCCCCCCCGCTACAGTCCCCTCCATACCCAACCTGGGTGGGGCTGGAGGAGAGGGGTCTGAGAACTTGAGCTGTGGATTGGAGGTGGAACAGCTGTCAGGGGCACTGAGGGGGAGGTGGCAGGAGCTCCCCGTACAAGGAGGGGGGTTGCCACTGGAGGTCACTAGGAAGGACAACAAGACTCCATCCTGGGGGTCAGGAGGGGGAATCCATCCCTCAGAGGTGGGCAGGGGCTGGGTGGAAATGCTGCTGGTTCCAGGGGCCGTTAATCCCCCCGATTCCTTGGAGGCGTCTGAGTCTCAGACAGGTTCTCGTTCCCTTGCAGCAGGAGGACGTCACGGCCAATGTGATGCGCCAGCTCCGTATCATGCGGCACTTGCGCCAGGTGCCCGAGGCGCTGCAGGGCCTGTGCCTCTGAGGCCACCAGCAACTCCTGCTCCCTGCTGCAGGTACTGCTCTGGCTCTCTGTAAATGGGGAGCTAGTGGAAGGAGAAATGGAGCCCCCTGGCACTCACAGAAAGCTGATTACAGAATGAGCCCGAACTGAGAGGCACCATATCCGCCCCCTTAAAGAGCCAGACTTCAGTGGTGATACAGCCCAGCTGGGGTAGCAACAGGATTGAGAACGAGGTAGGAAGTTCAGAGCAGCAAGGAAAGCCTGGAAGGGAACTTGAGAAGAGAGGTTGGAAAAGTGCAGCAAAGAGAAAGGTGCAGACCTAGCTGTTGGGTCCAGGGCCCTGAGCTGCTATCAATGTCAGGGTGGGACTGGGTTCCCCTACCGGCCCCAGAGGAGGTGGCGTACACGCACCTGGAGAGGGTTCCCAAGCCCAGCAAGGGGGCTACAGGCTGAGCAAGTGCCCCAGCGATGGCAGAAGGACTTCTGTCTGTGGAAAGACCTCTTTGGACTTTTAGTGTGAGGCAAGCTGGGCCCCAGAAGGGTGGACTAAAGGTGGTGACCTGGCCGGAGTTACCAGGCAGAGAAACTGCCGTGGTGCTGGAGCGACCATGGATGGGGGACGCTAGCCCAGCGAGAGGGCTGTGATGCCATGCCTGGCCGCCGGGGGGCACCTAACGATGAGTAGATTCATTTATGATTGGCATAGTTGGCAGGATTGAGTTCCCCCTGTGATCCGTGAGGGAAGTCTTGGTTGCTGAAGGAATCATAGAATATCAGGGTTGGAAGGGACCTCCGGAGGTCATCTAGTCCAACCCCCTGCTGAAAGCAGGACCAATCCCCAGACAGTTTTTTTGCCCTTATCCCTAAATGGCCCCCTCAAGGATTGAGCTTACAACCCCGGGTTTAGCAGGCCAATGCTCAAACCACTGAGCTATCCCTCCCCCAAGCAGGTGTATCAAGGGACCAAGCTGGTCGCTGGATTTCCCACTTCAGTTCCAGGGACTGGCTAAGCAGCCAAAGCAGATCTAGGGGTTTCTCCAGCAGCTCCTAGAAGACCAACAGACGCAGAAGGTGGAGCTACAGACGCAGCAGCAGCAATACCTGTGAGAGATCCTGCAAAGGGAAATCAACCCCGGGTCTGCTATGCCCATGGACAAAAAGAGCAGAGAAGGAGAGCATGCCTGGGCTGTGCTGAGAAGGTTAGCCCAGGGAGAAGGGCATGAGAAAGTGTACAAGCGTGGCCTAATGCCAAGATGGGAGCAAGAGTTCTTTGTTTTGGGGGCAGAGAAGCAGGCCATATCAAAAGACACGGCCTGCTTAGGAAATTGCTGAGTGGCTGAACGAGGGGCCAGGGCCCTAAGAAGCTAGAAAGAAAGGAGAAGGTGTCCTCTGACACAAACCCCCATGAGGCAGGTGAGGTGGAGCTGGCTGGGGTGGCCATGGGCCTTGCAGACCCTCCACCAACACACCCTGTCGGGTGCTGCAGGGAGATGAAGGACGAAATGATTGGCCCAGAGATGAAGCAGACTGGAGGAGGGACAAACACAAGGGTGGAGCAGTCCATGGTGGGTTCTCAGACCCTGACCGAAAAGGTTTTGGCATATGCAGCGGCAGTAGCAAAAAGGCAACAGAAGACGCTAAAGGCTTCAGAAGAGGCTCTGCAAGCAGCTGTTCATGAGACTGAGTGGCTGCAGGAAGAGCGTCGGGATACTGCAGAAGAGTAGGTTTGCCCCGAGCGAGCTGGCAGTGGAGCTGCAGACACTGCGCACAGGCTGTACAAGCGTGCAGCCGGTGACAGCGATGAGATGACGAGGGATGAAGCTTGGAGAAGAATAGAACTTGCCCCGTGTGGGCCAGGTTCTAAGGAGGAGGGTATATAACGGTGGGCTTGGCCTGTGGGCTATAAAGCCTGGAGCTAGGCCAAATGGATTACAGAGTGAGCTCCAGCTGAGGGGAAACCAGGGGAAACCGCAACAAAGGTACAGGAGCAGGCCTAGCTGTTGGGTACAGGGCCTTGGGGCAGAACCTAGAATCCAGGGTAGGACTGGTTCTCCCACGGTCTCTAAGGAAGGGGATGTACGGGGCCATAGAAAGGGCTACCAAGGCCAGCAAGGGCAGGCCGAGCCAAAGTCAGGCTGAGGAAAAGCCCCCAAGGGACAGAGGATCTTGTTTCAGTTAAAGACATTTTTTGACTTTTCGTTTGGGATGAGCGCGACCCAGGAAAGAGTGGACTAAAAGATGGTCGCCTGGCCGAAGGGCTGAGTTCCCAGCCAAAAACCTGCTGGCGGGCGTGCTAGCCCAAGAAATCTGTGACCCCAGGCCTTGAAGGAAGGGGCACCTATCGGTGAGTGAACTCTGTTACAAGCCTGCTTCCATTGTGGAAACAGCCTGGTATTGGAGAGTGGTGGGGATGGCCTGTGGGCGAGGATGGCTGGAGGGGTCATACAGGAGGGGCAGCAGCGTCCAGTGAGGAGATCGGGGAACGGGTTGTTTGCAGTCCTGCCACTGAGCGGTAACATGATCCTGGCCAGGTCGCTCTCCCACCTGGTGCCTCACTTTCTCTATCTTTGAAATGGGGATCATCCCGACCCACATTAAGAAAGGGTTTGATCCTCTGCTCTTGCTTCCCAAATCCCTGCCCTCCTTGCCCCACACAGGCCTCTGCCCTGTTGCTCAAACTCCCATGCACATGTTAGTGCCTGTGTCACCCCCGCAACTGCAAGGTCTCATGTACAGTCTCCTGCCAGCAAACTGAAGCTGCCACTAGATCCAGAATAGGAATCGCAGTTCCTGTGCGCTGCCCTGAATGGAGTCTAAACCCTGGGCATGGGGAAGGCCAACGCTCACATCCAGGTAGATCATCAACCTACTCCTCTGTCCCAGGAGCAGGAAGGCCTCTGGTTCGTGCTCCCTTCGGTAGCTGGAGCTGCTGAGTTGGGAGTGTGGTGGGCAGAGATGGGAACAGGCCATAGGATGAATCAAGTGTCAGGGGGAGACTCCCTGTGTGTGGGAGATGATGTTGCCCCTCTGTAGGGAATCCCTTCCTTGCAGATGCTGGGCTTTGGGTGCTGGACTCTGCCAGGAAGCCCAGCTCCCATCCCTAGCAGCTTGGCTGTTCCCTACACTGCTGTGCACCAGGCCCTCTGCAGAGAGCTGCTTTGGGCAAGGACTACAGGGCCTGCTGTCATCCTGGCAGGTGTCACAACAGGTTCCATAATCCTGACCCCTGGTCTCCCTCCGCTGGCAGGCTCTGAGCAAGGCCTGCCCAGAGAACATGGATGACGAGCTCTCGATCCTGCTGACAGCACCCCCCAGCACAGACAAACTCCAGCACATCTTGGAGGTGAGCAGAATGGGGAGGGGCAGCAGGGGTTTTACCTTAGCCCTGGGGACTCCTAGAAAGAAGAGACTGGAAAATCCATGTTTCTATTGGATCCTTCCGACTATGCATTTGTGATATAAACTCACTGGGTGACCTTGGGGTAACTCACTTCCCCCTTACGGCATCAGTCTTCTCCACTATCAAATCTACACTGGGGAAGAAGGACAGAAGCCCCGACAATCACCTTCACCTCTGGGTGTCTGGTCCTGGGAGCCGAAACCAACTGGACTATGTGCCCCATCTCCTAAACTGCCCTGTCTTTCCCTCCTAGGGCCTTGTCCTTAGTGCTCAGCCTGGCCCCTTCCCAGCTTGTCCCTGACCTTTAAAGGACTCTCCAAGCCCCTCCCATGCCTGCTTCCCTTGGGGTCTCTCTCCTGGCTGAGCACAGGCTGCCCTTCTATCTCTCAGCAGGCCTGGGTCCTAGTCACAGGCTGCGTCTTGTCACGTGACCCCCACACTTATTCCCATCCCCCTAGGGAGCTGCATCACCTGAG
Source organism: Chrysemys picta bellii (assembly GCF_011386835.1). Classification (NCBI taxonomy): domain Eukaryota; kingdom Metazoa; phylum Chordata; order Testudines; family Emydidae; genus Chrysemys; species Chrysemys picta. Next base: position 125,754,343 of record NC_088796.1, read on the forward strand.
CCAGGTGCAGTTGAGCTCCAACCCCTTTCCTGGCCATCTCACTCTGGGACAGGTTGAAACTGGAAACCTGTGGGTAACAGTAACTGGTTGCTCGCAAAGGTGCTGAAGACACAATGGAAGAGGAAATCCTTTGGCCTGGATTGAAATTATTCCGACTGAAAGTGAATGAGAGAAAATAGGTCCAGAGTTCACTTCCTAGCAGCAGAAAATGTAGCGATTGATAGAGGTTCAGGTCAGAAAGGTCCATTATGTGCATCTAGTCGCCCCTCCTGTATAACTCAGGGCCTAGAATGTGACCAAGTGGTTCCTTCAGCCAACCATAGCATGGGACTGAGCCAGAACACGTCTTTTGGAACGACATCCACATGCAGGAGAGCCAGCTGGCTACCAGAAAATCTCTCTTCTGCAGTGACGTGGGGTTAAGGGACATGGCGGAAAAGACATGGCGGCTGTGACTAAACTTAGAGCAGGGTGGGAAACCGAGACACAGTTGGGACCTGTCTACACTACAGGTCTGTCGTGCATTTGTAAGCTGCTGACCCCCACATGTTGTTCAGAGCCTATGGACAACACAGCTAGTAAAGTGTGTTTGTTCTGTGCTTATCCGGTATGTACCAGCAGGGATGGACAGCCTTTCTCACTGTGCTGTGGGGAGCAGGTCCTGGGTACTAAGGGTCTGAAGAAGCTCTCAAGGACTAATTTTTTAAAATAATTGTTATCAATGAATTGGGAGAAAACATACAATCACTGCGGATAAGATTGGGGGGTGACAAAATACAGGCAGAGTGGTAATTCCTGATGGCGAGAGGGCAGTGATATACAGCGATCTGGCTCATTCGGCCAGCTGGACCCATTCAAAGAAAACAAGTTAGAGCAGAGCCCAATGCAAGGTCCTATACGTAGCCACAAGGCACGCCGGCCACACCTCCAGAATGGGGACGTGTATCCAGGAAAGCAGTGACTCTGAAAAGGATTTAGGGGCCAGAGTGGAGAAGCCACTCAACATGAGCTCCCAGTGTGATGCTGTGGTGAACAGGGCTAAAGCCATCATTAGACGTAGGAGCAGAGCCGTGAGTAGGATAGGGAGGTGACACAGCAGCAGTGAGACTGCTATTGGAATACTGCCTCCAGTGTTGGTGTCCTCCTTTGAAAAAGATGGTCCTAGAAATTGGAGCTGGGGCAGCAAAGAGCCACCAAATGTTCTGAGGGCTGGAGAAAAATGCCTTCTAGTGAGCTATTGAAAGAGCTCAACTTGTTTAGCTTATCAAAAGAAGATTGAAAGGTGACTTCACTGAAGTGTTGAAATGCCTTAATGGAGAGAAAATATTGGGTATTAAAGGGCTCTTTAATCGAGCAGAGAAAGGCAGAACAAGACCCAATGGCTGGAAGGTGAAAAGAGACAAATTCCTATGACAAATAAGGCACAAATATTCAACAGCGAGGATGATTGACCACAGGAAGAAGCTACCAAGGAAAGTGGTGGATTCTCCATCTCTTGATGTCATTTAATAAAGACTAGATGCCTTTCCGGAATGTGTTTGCCCCAACAGTAGCTATTGTGGTAGACAGGAGGCCTGTGATATGCAGGGGGTCAGATTAGATGCTCTAACAGTCTCTGCTGCCCATAAAGTCTACTCATTTCTGAGAAACCGAGTGTAGCATTGGGAGCAGCCTCTGCTTATTAAACAATCAGTTTGTCAGCACCTGCAGGACAATTTGGTTCTTAGGACTAGTGAGCATGGACTTGTCAAGAACAAATCATTCCAGACCAATCCTAGCTCCTTCTTTGGCAGGGTTAGGGGCCTAGTGGAGGTGGGTAAACAGTAGATGTGATCTATCTTGGTGTTAATAAGGCTTTTGACACAGTCCCATAGGACATTCTCACAAGCAAACAGATGCTGCTTAGCACTGTCAGAGCAGCTTTTGCTGGGGGATTCTCCCAGCACTTTCCAATAGTGGGAAAGTATGAAATCCCCATTTGACTGCTGGGGACAGAGCCTAGAGGGGGCAGCAACTTACCCCAAGTCCCACAGGTCAATAGGAAACCAGCAATGGAACCCAGGAGTCCTGACTCCCAGTTCCCTGCTCCAATCACTCCAGTGGAGTACACTCCCTCTCAAAGCAGGGGGACCGGACATGAGGGCCTGGTTGTAATTGCCAGCTGTGGGAGGGAGTGTGCAGCAGTGGTTAGTGAAGGGGCCTGGAAATAAGGACTGCTGGGTCTATTGGAGAGTGTCACTAGGAGCAGTGCATAAGATGAGGTGTCCTATCATGTTTACTCAGATCAGATTAGGACATAATAGAATGGCTGAAATAGTTTATTTTATTTGTATTGTATTATTTTGCAATTGTTAAGAGCAGCAACTACTTAGCTCAGACTGAAGCATCTTATCTAATTTTTGAGATCTAAGTGTCTCCTCTTTGAGTGCACCGAGACAATTTAACACATTGTGACAAAGAATTTTCATTGCCACTTGTTACGATTTCAAGAAACAAACTGGTTTAGTTTGAATAGGATTTTCGGTCAGAAACGGTTTCAATGAAATTTCCCCACCATCTCGATTCCTGGGCTCTATCTCTGCCTTTCGGGGGGGGGGGCGGTGGTGGGTTGCTGTCTGTTAGAACAGGAGTCTGATTTGGATAGGGATAGAGACCTCTTCAATGTTTTTAATGAAGTAAATACTAATGGGAATTGTGTGATCATGGGAGACTTTAACAGATATAGACTGGAGGACAAGTGCTATTAATATAATAGGGCTCAGATTTTCCTAGATTTTCCTAGATGTGATAGCTGATGGATTCCTTCATCAAGTAGTTGCTGAACCAACAAGAGGGGATGCCATTTTAGATTTGGTTTTGGTGAGTAGTGAGGATCTCTTAGAAGAAATGGTTGTAGGGGACAGCCTTGGTTTGAGCGATCATGAGCTAATTCAGTTTAAACTAAATGGAAGGGTAAACAAAAATAGATCTGTGACTAGGTTTTTTTTTTTCAAAAGGGCTAAATTTAAAAAATTAAGGAAATTAGTTAGGGAAGTGGATTGGACTGAAGGACTTGTGGAACAGATGGATCAGACTGAACAGGTTCCAAACCTCTCGGAGGCTCTTACCTTCTAAACAGGGACATCTGTTTTCTAGTAAAATCAGGAAAAAGAAAGGAGAAAACTCAAAAGAGGTTCCTCCTGGCGCTCACGTACGTGACCCCTAATACTCTCTCAGTCCTCAAAGAGAGACCTCGAGAAGGAGACTTGCTGAAGCAAAGCTACAGGGGTCTCTGAGGTTTCCCTGGCCCTGAGCCCCTGTCGTGCCTGATGTCAGCATCTCACTGTGAGGTCACCACCTCCCCAGCACCTTTGACCAATAGGCTGAGGTCCTGCAAAAGGCCTTTGTGATGTCACTGCCACACCCACCCCTCCCCTGCAGTGCTAATGTCCTGCCACAGGGCAGACACTTTGGAGGTTTCAGCTACTCTCTGTGGATCACCCCGCTCAATGAGTGTTCATTCTAGGAAGCAAGCCGGCTAGATAGTAAAACAGCAGAGGCTGCTCCCAATGCTACAGTCGGTTCCTCAGAAATGAGTAGACTTTATGGGCAGAAGAGACAGTTAGAGCATCTAATCTGACCCCCTGCATATCACAGGCCTTTCTGCACCATATGGGGAGCTCTGCCTGGGCGCAGGGGGAATGGGATGGGGGTAGATCAAGGAAAGGGGGGAGGGGAATGGGTGTGAGGGAAAGAGCTCCTGTCCCAGATGAAGGAATTTGGGGGCAGAGGAAAGGACCCTGCTCCACAGAGAGGGGAGAGGGTTTCTGTGAGTGCCAGGGGGCTCCATTTCCCCTTCCACTAGCTCCCCATTTACAGAGAGCCAGAGCAGTACCTGCAGCAGAGAGCGGGAGTTGCTGGTGGCCTCAGAGGGACAGGCCCTGCAGCGCCTCGGGCACCTGGCGCAAGTGCCGCATGACACGGAGCTGGCGCATCACATTGGCCGTGACGTCCTCCTGCTGCAAGGGAACGAGAACCTGTCTGAGACTCAGATGCCTCCGAGGAATCAGGGGGGATTAACGGCCCCTGGAACCAGCAGCATTTCCACCCAGCCCCTGCCCACCTCTGAGGGATGGATTTCCCCTCCTGACCCCCAGGATGGAATCTTGTTGTCCTTCCTAGTGACCTCCAGTGGCAACCCCCCTCCTTGTACGGGGAGCTCCTGCCACTTCCCCCTCAGTGCCCCTGACAGCTGTTCCACCTCCAATCCACAGCTCAAGTTCTCAGACCCCTCTCCTCCACCCCCACCCAGGTTGGGTAGGGAGGGGACTGTAGCGGGGAGGGGGGGGCAGGAGGGATTCTGGCAGCAGTGAAGTGGGATGTGGGGAGGTTGAGACCTTTCCCCAAGTCACCCCAGCCACTAATGCTGAAGCCGCAGGATGGCAGCCCTCGTGAATGGGACGGATCAGCAGCCCCTGCTGACTAGGGTTACCATACGTCCGGTTTTTCCCGGACATGTCCTGCTTTTCGGCAATCAAACCCCCGTCCGGGGGGAATTGCCGAAAAGCCAAACATGTCCGGGAAAATGCCGGCCGGGCACTTCCCCTCCCGCAGCTGCTCTGCTCCGCTCCTCCCCTCTCAGACTTTAAGAGCCGAGCTGCCCGAGCCAGCGCTACTGGCTTCGGGCAGCCCCCCACTGCCTCCGGACCCCGAGCCGCCGGCCAGGCACTTCCCTTCCCGGGCTTCAGCTGAGCTGCTCCGCTCCTCCCCTCTCAGACTTTAAGAGCCGAGCTGCCCGAGCCAGTGCTACCGGCTTCGGGCAGCCCCCGCTGCCTCCGGACCCCGAGCCACGGGCCAGGCACTTCCCTTCCCGGTTCCAACTGCTCTGCTCCGGCGGCTCGGGGGAAGCGCCGGCCGGGGGCGCAGGGTCTGGGGGCTGCCCGGCAAACCGTGAAGCCGGTAGCGCTGGGGCAGCCCTTTCCCCATGACTGGGAGTGGGAGGGAGGAGGGGGCGGAGTTAGGGCAGGGGAAGGGGTGGAGTTGGAGCGGGGCTAGGGGAGGGGAAATGGGTGGGGCCAGGGCCCGTGGAGGGTCCTCTTTTTTTATTTATTAGACATGGTAACCCTACTGCTGACTGAATCCTCCTGTTCTCTCCAGATCGGGTCCAGCCTTGCCAGCAGCAGGACAAGCGTCCCCTTCCCATGTGCCTCAGCCCTGCCTGGTCAGATGCCATCACCCGTCAGTCCTTGGCCTCCCAGGCTGCCAGTGATGGGAGCAACTCTGGGTGGTGTCTCGGGTGACACAGACACCAGACCACTAGGAATTGGGTGCGGCCCTGTGGGACAGGAGAGTCTCGCAGAGGGCACTTGGGGGACTCTCCTGCCCTTCCCAAGAGCAATAGCACCCTGTCCTAAGAACATAAGTCTGGGATGAGGCAAAGCTTGTCATTAATTAGCCTGGCTAAAGAGCTGGGTGGAGCTGCTCCGGGGACAAGCTGGCTCGCTCCTGCTGCTGGCAGGTGAATTTATCTCCCTTCCCAGGAGCACCTGCTCTCCCTTTCATTCCCCACCAGGCTCCTTGTGCCAGGCCAGGGAATGGCCACAGGATGGGAATGAGGCCTGGGCCCCGCCCCAATCTCCTGAGTCTAATGCAGCTGCTCACCTTGTCCCCCATCAGCTGCTGGGTTTCCCCCAGGAGGGAGTAGGTGACAGGGAGAGAGACACACACACATTTGTCCTTCTGGTTGCAGGGCTTGTGTCCTTCCAATCCCATTGGTGGCTGCACAGTGGGCAGAGTCCTCGCTGCGTGCCCGGCCCAACAGAATTGCAGGGCGTGGTGTGGAACACAGAAAGAGATAGAGAGACTCATCCTCCAGCCGGGGTCAGTCTGAGAGAAATTGGCTGGGGTCCCAGTCTCACTCTTCTAGCGGGTGCCATTTCCCAGCTGGGTTCCTTACCCCTCTGGTGCAGCAGCAGCTGGTAGAGCCGGTAAACCCCCTCCCTGGCCTGCCAGCTGATGTCCTTGGCTGGGTCACTGACGGACAGAGCCAGCTGTGCCCTGTGGTGACCCATCCTGGGGAATTCCGCTGAGTTCTAATGGACGGGAGAGAGAGAGGGGACTCCATCAGCATTTTCCTGTCAGCTCCCAGTCCCCCCCGGGCCAGGACTCTCCTTCCCCTCAGCCCCTCTGCAGGAGATGCTAGAGCCAGACCCTTAATTTCCTCTGCCCCCAAGGAAGCCTGGAGCACAGGGCTGTGGGCAGGGCCCTCCATGAGGACTTGCTTCCCCAGCTGCTCCAGGATGACAGGGAGGCATGAACCTGGAGCACAGTCCCCTTAAAAGCCCAGAATCACCACTTAACAAGGACAAGAAGAACTTGACTCAAGCCAGGCTCACTCTCTGCTCTGACTCTGCCTCCCCAAGAGGAA
>NC_088796.1:129618381-129653381 GCF_011386835.1 Chrysemys picta bellii
CATTCATACATTGGTGTCAGTACCGAGTAATCCCTGGAATGTCAGTGTTAAAGGTGGCATGTCTTGCAGCAAGCCTGGAGTCTTCTCTGTAAACCTTGTTGTTTCTGTAGTTCCTCCTCAAACAGGAAAGACCCTTGAAGGATAGAGCTGATATGTTTGTCCCAGGTGTCTGGTCAGTGATTGCTGCTTTGGTCTCAGGACACCTCTTGCTGTGATGGATGCTGCCAAGATTCATGTAGTGGTTATGATGTCATAAATAACATTGACCACCAAGGACACTGTCAGTTTCAGAAAGGCTAGTAGGATCTGGGCCAGTTCACATTGTTCATCTTTCTATAGCCTCAGGAGATTTTGCTGTCTCTAGTCATCTGAATGCTGAATTCGTAGATCCTGGAGAAAAGAGACTGGTGTTCACCTGAAATGGCTTCACTTCTCTTTATCTTTGAGATGGCTCCATCTGTGCAGGGTCGTTCAGTGAACTTTTCATTGTTTTCTTTTCTGTGACCCGTATTCCTGTGTGACATGATGGATCTTGGGACCCTTTGGAGCAATGTTTTGGTCTACTAACCCCAAAGAGTTGGAAGTTACTGCTCTAACTGAATCACAATAAATGTGAGGATGGCTTGTAAGATTTTCATACCTTTTAGAATCAGATGATTAGTTTGACATTTCATGGCTTGTACTGCTGTATTCTTTTTCCATCAGGGGTATATGAGATGGTTACTTTTCAGATGAAGCCTGGTGGGCCGGCTCTGTGGGGCCAGTCGTTCAGAGCTGCAATCAATGCTCATCTCAATACAGGCTACACGAAGCTGATTGGTGTTTTCCACACAGAATATGGATTACTTAACAGAGGTACAGTACTAGTCAGTTTTCAGTACAGTCATGGGCGCAGAGGGGCAAAGGTGCAAATCAGCAATACTTATGAGAGTGTTCAGACTCCTGATTAATGTCACTACAACTTTGGAGGCTGCATTTTGGATCCTGGGCCTCTTGCATGGCTTTAGCTAATCAAAAACGGTGGTGTCTTATTTCTGTCACCATAACTGTACTTTCCCGGAGTCCGCATCCATGGTGCTAGCACCGAGCACTGGTAGTATGATAAATGGGGTGCTTGTCTCACTGTAAGCGTGCTAGAAACCAGTGCCAGCACTAGGCCTGTGGGGAATTGAAACTCCATAGATACACACCATGCCAATAAGCAAGCCCTGAATCATTGAAAGGATTTAAATGTATAAATAAGTCTGGCTCATGCTTGCTTATGGATCACTTCCTCCTCTCAAATACAGCCAAATTACTCTCTCTTGCCAGGAGAAAAGGAGCAGCATCTTGGCACTAGTTCTGATATCACTGTAAGTGCATGGAAGGGCACACATGCACCAGGATAGCCCCGCTAATATCACGGGTGATGCATATGGACATACACAACTGTCTAACTAGTCAGATCCAGTGTTTCTTTTGCCCTGGAATCCTGTACACTGTCTCCCTGAATTCAGCTTGACATGGGGTCTAAAGACAGTTTGCTGAAACTAGAGTTGTGGCTTAAAAGGATTAGAAAATGCAGTGTTAAAAATCAGCATGAGAAAAACTCTGCAGAAGGAATGTCTTGTTTGATGAATTGCTGCTTTTGGGTGGAGGATTTCAGAACAGAGCAAAGGACCTGTAGGATATTTCCTGTAATTTAGCTACGGTCTCACTCTTCAATTTGTTATGCTCTTGTTTTCACAGTTCATGTGCTCTGGTGGAATGAGAACCCTGACAGCCGTGCAGCAGGGAGGCATTATGCCCATGAGGACGCCAGGGTGGTAGGAGCTGGTAAGCAAGAAGGCTGTGTCTTTTCAGCATGTATACTGAAAAGTCAGAATACCGTTCATTTAAGAATGCTGTCTTGTTTTACCTAATTCTGTGTATTTAATTTCAGTGCGGGAGAGTGTTAGATTCCTGGAGTCCCAGCAAAATATGCTTCTGATTCCTATGCCTTGTTCACCATTGAAATAGTTTTCTACCGACTGATGTAATGGCAGACAACACAACTTTCATACGGCATTTTTATCCTGAACAGTCATATGAGTCTCTCTCAATACCAATATAATCTAGCCAAATATTTTTCAATTTACTGTATGTGGATAAAACCTAAATCCACATGCTTAATCTTAGCCGTAGTCCTCTGCACTCTGTGCCATAATAAGAATTCAAGGCCTGCCCACCATGCCGCGAACTCTGCAAATGCTTCGTATTAGCCATGAATTTCTCATCTTATCGCCACTTGAAGATGCATCCATGCAGAAGTATTCTATAACTGGTACAAAAAGGCAAAAGGCCCTTTCCAAAGCTCACAGCTGTACCAGTGCAAGGATGATCAGAGAGCTGTTATCTGTATAATGTACTTTGCTATCTCCTGAGAAGGTCACATCTTCCCAGTTACTACTTGTTGCCCTAAAAAGCAGGAATCCTAATCTAGGTTTTGCATGCTGACCATACATCTCACTGGTGTGTCTGCTTGTATTTATTATTTTTAATGAGGTTGGAATTAGGTATAAGAAATGTTGCAGTAAAATTGGTTAAGTGGTGATATAGGGAACTCAGCTTAAGTATCAGGAGTATCTTTTTTACTTGAATTACTGTATTGCAATTCACTTAAATTCTTTCTATTGTGGGTCACAGCCCTTTATTCAATTATGACTGAACAGTAAGTTACATGGATCACATCTCCATGCAAATACTTGTTTATTGTGCTGAAACTGATTATGAATGACTTGATTAATTCTGAGAGTTTCTTTATGAATTGTATCATATTAACTGGTCCACTAAAGTCCATATGCCTATACTTTTGGAGAAAGCTTTGCCAGACTGTAAAGCTCAAAGCCTAATAAAAGCATTGATTATTGTTCTGCATCTTGTATATAGCCATATTACTTGCCTAAAACTGTTCCTGTCCTTTCAACCAAGAGGCTATAACACTTCTATAAATGCAGCATTCTGAAGGTTCTACATGTTGGTTCCAGCAGCCTAGAGAATAGTTCCTTTAGAGCCAGTAATCTTGCTCCTTAACTTGCTGGAGGGAGTCACGGAGTGTGTAGATGCATGTTGCCCATCTGTCTGGGACTAAAAATCAGATCTTGGTCTAGTTTACAAAGCATTGCCCCAAGATATTAATTCAGTTACTTTATACACAAGTTGAGATATTCAATGTATGAAGACTTACGACTAAAGCCTAGTTTATAAATAAAAGCAAATGTAAATGGGGAAAATATTGCCCATGGGATGCAACTTAACATTTGTAAAGACAAGTGTATGCAGTGTAGATAGGCTCTGATTGAAGTTGTCAACTAGAATAGCCCCTTTAGCTGTACACTGCATTACAGAGGACACGTGCACTATCCTCAGGATGATAGGACCAACGTCAGACTCAGTGGAGACTGACGTCTTCAGAGATCAGTTTTTCCTATCTTTGATTTTTTTTTTTTTAAACGCTAGATTAGGTCTTTGAACTTGAATCTGATTTATTATGCTGCTAGTATCAATTCTGAATATCTCTGACCTTAACCTGGACTAAGTTTTAATCATAGAATCATAGAATATCAGAGTTGGAAGGGACCTCAAGAGGTCATCTAGTCCAACCCCCTGCTCAAAGCAGGACCAATTCCCAGCTAAATCATCCCAGCCAGGGCTTTGTCAAGCCGGGCCTTAAAAACCTCCAAGGAAGGAGACTCCACCACCTCCCTAGGTAACGCATTCCAGTGTTTCACCACCCTCCTAGTGAAATAGTTTTTCCTGATATCCAACCTGGACCTCCCCCACTGCAACTTGAGACCATTGCTCCTTGTTCTGTCATCTGCCACCACTGAGAACAGCCGAGCTCCATCCTCTTTGGAACCCCCCTTCAGGTAGTTGAAGGCTGCTATCAAATCCCCCCTCATGGTTATTGAAGAATGTGTTACGTGGCACAGGACACTGGGATTTACCCTCTACCGTAGTGGACTGCAGAAGTAAAACTTACATTAATATTGTTTACATTAAAGGACTAAAACAATTCAGTTCATCGGAAAGGTGTAAAACAATTTTCCACTTAATGTGTGGAAGTTCACATCACAAACCAAACATAAACAAGGTCCTCCTGCGTGTCACAGATTAATGGCACTGCTCTAAACAGTAAATGCATAACAGCAAATTTTTGTAGATGAACAGTGCTGTTACAGCTTTATTTTTGACTTAATACAAGGCAATTAAAATGCCTAATACTTCACAAACAGTTATTAGCAAATACAAATATATATATTTATTTTTAATGAAAATGTCCATTGAAAGATTTAACTTAAGTTTTGTTGTGAAATCTCTAGATTTTGCAAAGTTAACAGATATTCCAGTGCAAAAATAGATCCCATTACAGATAGCATAAAGTGCTTGGAATGAAGGACCAACTGTATTTTGGGGGGGCGGGGTGGGAGTATGAGGAAGGGGAGAAGCACTTTATCTTGGGGAAAAAATAACATGTATAGTCCTTATTGAAATACAAATATACTACAAAAAGGGTTGCAACAATTTAATAGCATACAGTAAGTGGTAACATTGTTTCAAATACATAAATGCCCTAAATGCAGTTCTGTTATCAGAGTGGTTCACAATTGTAACACGTGTGGCACTTGGATAATTTTGCCTGACATCCAACTCCAAGGGCAGAAAGAAGTAGTTGGAAATCATTTCAGCGAGTGAGAGAGCGGTATGTGAGAACTATATGGCACAGGATGGATTCCATACAGATTAAAAAAATGTACAAGAGGCTGAGATTTCTCCAGGGACTGAAGAGGTGTGAAATATTCCTGTTACCTTCAACATCTAGTGTAACTTTTCTTTTTATCATAGAAGCCAGATTGTGCATTAGGACTCTTCAAGGCTTTCTTCTTTGGCAGGGTTAGGAGAAATGAGCACGTTGTGAGTACACTGTCTACCCACTGCAAATGAAATCATCCATCAAAAAAACTGCAACCATCTGTATGGGTTTAAAATAAACCCCATTGCAGTGGGCTCAAACTTGCACACCTCACATTCCTATTATACTGACTGGTTCTGTGCATTGCAGGATTGAGTCTATAGCTGTAGTCTCTCTGTTGAGATTGTGAATTAGTGCCACTTGTGGTGTTGATTTTCAGAGGTATTAAATGTTCAGTGTGTTCATTGACTCTGAAAATCATATCATAGCCCTGATCCTGCAGCCCTTGGTATCATGTGAGTTACAGCTGCAGGATTGGCCCCAATATTTATAACAGCTCTGCTCCTGAAAATATAATGTATACTGTTAATCTATTAATCATTCGGTGAGGATACTGGGGGAAGTCTGAGTTCCTGTAAGTAGAATACAGATATGCTTTAAGAAATGAGGTATACTAACCCCTTCTTCTGTCCTTTCCCCTCTACAACAGTATTCTGTGGATTAAATTATGAATATAGTATATAAAAGGCACTTCAGCGTAGCTGTAGATTAGTTTACTTTATCCCAATGCAGAAATACAGTCAGGACTGGTAGACTTAACCCTTTGCACAGTGTTTCATTTAATAAAATGCTGAATTTATCAATGCCAGGATGCCTGGAAGTATATAAATAATCATCACATTGCCTAATACTGCTAAAGTGATCAGTTCATGGCACTTTCTGTATTTATTAGTGTAAGACTTTGGGGCATTTACTGAAGAAAATCAAGTCATGATGGAGGAGTATCCAGAGGTAATAAATAACTTTTAGAGGCCCGGTGCAGCAAGGGCCATAAAGCACCAGTAGCCCTGTTGAGTCAGTGGGGCTGCTCATGCGCTTGGGGCTGAGGCTGGCTCTAAGGGTTGAAGCACAGCTGGGGTGCCTGAGGAACATTAGTACAGATGTGCTGCCATGGCACAGCCAGACGAGAGAGGCTGTCAGTAATTCTCATCATGGTAAAGTTTTGAATTGTAGATTACGGATTGCTGTCACTGGGGTGTTGGGGTTTATGTGCCTAGTTGTTTCCAAGGGGAACTTGGATGAGGTGGTTTCCTACACGAACAAAAGTATGTTCTGCAGTTAGGGTTCACCTAATAAACTACAGCACATTAATCTAACCATATATCAATTTCCATGTAGGAGAGTTTCAGGCAAACTGTTGTAGCTGAAGCCAGGGCTGGTGGTACTTGTTCGAACACATAATCTGGGATTTGCACAGACCATATTACATGCCTGTAACAAAGTTATCACTGAAAATAGAGCATGACAATGCCGACATAATGTAATAAATTACACTATGGCTAAAGATCTAATTGAAGTATTTCCATACCCTAACTGCTGCCTTTTTAAGGACATATAAATAATATTGTTGAAAAAAATCTACATCTCTTCAGGTTTTCAGTTTAAGTGACAAAGCCAGAAATGACAGCACATTTGAGCTAAGCAATAGCGAATTTCAGATGCTGGTTACCTTTCTGCTGCCAAACAGGAATTCAAGAATAGGCATTCCATAGCAGAACGACTGTCTCGTGTGTTATAAGTTACTCTTGGCATTAGCAGCGTATACAACCAATGAGTGTGCTGCTCTAGTCTGATCCCTAGTTTTGCTTCTCCTCCACAGCTCTCTACTCAGTCCTTGCGCAGCCTTCCAAGTGGCACTACTGTGGTATCACCAGAGGAGCAGCAAAGTACTTAACTACATAAAGGCTCGTTAGGGAGCAGATGATTGGTCACAATGCTAGTGGGACAGTCCCATACATTTGCAAGGTTCAGTTGTGCACACTGCCATCCCTGCAGCGGATGATGAGATAGGTTATTAAATCTCTGTGTACCATCTACATATGGTATGCTTCGTAGTTTAGGATTATTACCGATTGACCTCCACCAGTCTATAAAGATCTTTACAGAGTAGCCGGTCCGGTGGTTCCTCCCCCCCCAAAATAAGGCCACAACACTGTGCCTTTTGGTAACTGGTTGGCACTGACTGTTTCGGTGCATTCATTGCCGGCAATGCATGTAGCACCAGGGAAATTCCACTCCCAATATGAAAAAATTTAAAGAGTACGAACGTGCACACCTTTAAAATATCAATAAATAATCACTGGCCATGATTCCGCAATAAACGATTGTTGCAACCCTAGGAAAAGTATACGGTGTAGGAACAAAATACAGTATGGCTGAAAGCCCACAGTGTCCAATGGGTTCCATACTACAGTTTCACAGAGTTATACTGTAATGAACTAGATTCAAGTCAGTCACTTGAGAACAGTACAACAAGGCAATGACTCCAAGAGGCACTGCCTCTGTAATGGAATTTTGTTTTCATTGCATTGAATTGCATTGCATTGAATGGTTATCAGTAGAGTGTCCAGTTTACGTCTTTCCCTCTGTATCCTCTAGCTTTCCCCTTTGGGAATATCCCATTCCATGCAAAGGAAGGTGTGCTGTCTCGTCCTTCTGCTCAACACCATGTCCTTGCCTAGAGTAGCTCACACGCAACTTTCTTTCACCTTCTCATCTTGCAGAAAAGACGTAAGGATTGCAATGTCCACAACAGTCTGGTTTTTGTGCAATGACATGTCCTTTGTGTGGTCATCATCACTTTGGTCCTTGGCAAAGTTTACAAATACCTACAAGAGAAAAGGGTCATGGAATCTTTAGTCACTTTGGGCTCTGCTTAATGCAGGACATTTTCCTCTACGAACTGTTTGTTTACCATGGATTCAACCCTGCTCCCTATTGAAACCAATGACAAATTTCCCACTGGCTTCAATGGCAGTAGGATTAAGTCCAGTATCTACTCTTTGTCAATTAAAATAGAGTTACAGAAGAAAAGCCCAGGTGGAAAAATACAAAATCTGCCACACAGGAAGCAGCTTTATCCAAAGGCCTCAGCTGCCTTATCAGGTGTTTTGGCTACTGCACCCCTCTTCATTGCACTAGCTTCGCTGGTCACTGCATTGAGCTCAACATCCTATTCCTCAATTCCTTCCTGCTCACGACCCTCATTTTATCCTCCCTCCCTCTGCATCCTTCTCCCACCCTTTGCTTCTGATCACTCTTGCTTTCAGACTCCTTTTCCACTATCCCCAGAGTGGGACCTCTGTGCCAAGCATCCTCTGCAAAACCCTTTCAACACAGATCTCTTCAGCAGTGGTAGCGCCACACCTTTTCCTACTTCTGTACTGCATAGTGCCAGTGCTAGATTATAAACTCTTTGAAGCAAAGGCCCTGCCTTTTGAAGTCTCCTGGAAGGTGCCATGTATTTTTACACTGCTATGTACTTTGCATTTATAAATACCGCATGTGTTTACTGTGTGCTATATACGTTGCACTGGAAGTATTACCTTGCACTACTATGGTGCCTCTCATCTGAGGATTTCAAAGGCTTTTATAAACATGAATTTCGCCTCACAAGACCACTGTAGGCATTCTGAACCCCATTTTACAGATGAACAAACACCCACACAGAGGGTTAATGACTTTACCCACAGTCACACAGGATATCTGTGGAACAGGAACAGAAACCACGTATCCTAACGTTCAGTTCTGTACAATTGCAAGACTATACTTTGTCCCTCAAATGTGTTTCTCTTAGCTTTTATGTCACATTTAGCCTGAAGGCTTGGTTCAGAGTAGGGAGAAAAAGATGCACTGGATAAGCCAATGATGATAATACCTAGCTCTTATGTAGCCCTTTTCATTAGTAGATCTAAAAGTGCTGTACAAAAGGAGGTCAGCAGCATTATCCACATTTTACAGATGGGGAAACTGAGGCACAGAGTGGTGAAGTGACGCCCAAGCTAGTTGCAGAGTTGGGAATGGAAGCCAGGTCTCCTGAGTGCTCTATCCACGAGGCCCCACATAAATATTTGCCTTTCTACAAAGGTGAGATTCATTGACATGTTAAAATCTCCACATAGGAAATACTCAGCTGAAGACAAATGGTCAAACTCTGCTCCCAGTTACACTCTGGAGGTCCAGTGGAGTTACTCAGGGTTTCCCAGCTATGTAAAGAGAGGAGAATTGGGCTCACAGCGCACTAGAAACTTACTTGGTCAAGTGTAGTCTGAGAAACGGAGTAGTCTTCTATGTGGAGTCTTTTTTTGTTCTGGGAGAGGATGCTAAATATCCTAGCCAGAGAGGATGGCGAGGATGGGAGCTGGTACTGAAGCATGTTCCGATGCTTCTCCTTCAGGACGCTGCCAGGAAAGGCAAGCCCGAAGAATTCCTGAACGGGCTTCAGGTTAGGGTTTGCCCCCGCTATTCGCACTACTATTGTATAGCCATCTCCAAACCTGCAAACAGCACCAAGCAGAGGAGTTTAGGTGAGTCTCTTGGAAAAAGGGGTGTCATTTAAAATACACAGCCATTTCCTGTAGCTTAAAGAGCAACAAGAAAGCCACATAAGAAGAGCCGAAGAAGGAGAAAAAAAATCACTCACGTCAATATCCCAGCAGCTCAGATTGAACTGGTTGGCAGCCCAGTGCAGGCCCACTGACAAGTCTATGGCCTGAGCAAAATGAAAGCGCTCACCTGTTCTTCAAATGCTGGACGCTGCCAAGACACCTGAACCGCCCGTTGACCATTATTGCCATTCGAGTGCACAGGGCTTCGCATTCTTCCATGCTATGGGGGCAAACAAAAAACCATTTAACCCTGCAAAAAGCCTGCGTTTTCTGAAATCACCACCGCTACATCGCACCAACCTGCATTTACAGAAACAAAGCAGCTGAGGTGAATGTTTAGATTTCAAAATCCACCCCCAGTTAAATCAGACTGGAGAAATACAATGCAGTATATACCCAACTATAATGAACACTACATGCCTGTGAGATGTAAGCACCACTGATCTCCCCTCCTTGATGACGCTCAGAGCACAGTTCCATAAGAAACGGCGTGCCTTGGGATCCATTCCCGTGGTTGGCTCATCCTGAAAATTACATTTATACTATAACATGCTACTGACACACTATTTCGTATACAATGACAATATTTAACTGTGAAGAGTGAAAACCACACCCATCCAACTGATTTTTACTGGAAAAGTTTAAAAATTTCATGGAAATTTTCCCCTTTTTTCTTTCAAAATTTAAAATATGATTTTTCCCCAGAAATTTTAACTTAGTAAAAATTTGATCAGCTCTATTGTTGGTCAAAATTTGGAGAACAAATTTTGTGAATGTTGTACATTTTTTTCTCTAACTAAAAAATTTGGTCATCAATTTCAATATTGGAAAAATGAATGAGCTCTAGTTTAAATAGAACGTGTAGCTCTCACTCATCACATACTATGGATTTTAGTAGCTCTTTTTCAAGAATTCACAAAAGGAAAGATAAAACCATTGCTTTCTTGTCTATTCTTTTCTCAAACTGTTCACACATAAAGAGCTGGATCTGATCATCCATCTATGCACAGAACTCCCTTGACGTTAAGGGAGTTTTGTATATAAAGCAGTGGCAAGCTATCAGCCTTAATTCTTAGTGAGTATCCAAATCTAGACAGTCATTGCCAAAGTAATCGGAAACAACTCTCTGGAACAAATTTCCAAAAATACATGGCATGAGATTCAGGCCTCCATTTTGCCTTGTATTTGTACATATAACTACATCATGTTCACATATAAGTTGGCCCTTTGCACATACAAATGACATGTTATGCATTTAAATGTATACTTCATTGCCAAATGGTAAAACTTCACCGACTTCAATGGGAACAGCATTGAGACCTAGTTATTTTTTAAAGGAAAAAAATGTTAATACATGAAGAGTCGTGAACTCACCAGGAACACCACCGGAGGGCTCCCAATCAGGGCAATAGCAGTGGAGAGCTTGCGTCTGTTCCCTCCACTGTAGTTCCCAGCATATTTTTCTCCATATTTCACAAGGCCCAGTTTACGAATTGCCCATTCGCCAACCTACAGGAAGAGAGGGCAACATGACCTTCTGAATCAATATCTATGGGTGGGAACTACTGCACTGGAAGGTAAAGAGTCTTTGGGAAATAGAAAAATATTTATAAAAATTAGGGCTGTCAGTTAATCGCCTTTAACTCACGTGATTAACTAAAAAAAATTAATCGCAATTAAAAAAATTAATCGCAATTAATCACACTTATAACAATAGAATATCAATTGAAATTTATTAAATATTTTTGGATGTTTTTCTACATTTTCAATATTGACTTCAATTACAACACAGAATACAAAGTATACAGTGCTCACTTTATATTATTTTATTACAAATATAAGCACTGTAAAATGATAAAAGAAATAGTATTTTTCAATTCACCTCATACAAGTATGAAGAACGGTCTCTATCATGAAAGTGTAACTTCCAAATGCAGATTTTTTTTTGGTTACATAACTGCATTGAAAAGCAAAACAGTGTAAAACTTTAGAGCCTACAAGTCCACTCAATCCTACTTCTTGTTCAGCCAATCGCTAAGACAAAAAGTTTGTTTGCATTTACAGGAGATAATGCTGCCTGCTTCTTGTTTACAGTGTCACCTGAAAGTGAGAACAGGCGTTCGCATGGCACTTTTGTAGCCGGTGTTGCAAGGTATTTACATGCCAGATATGCTAAACATTCGTATGCCCCTTCATGCTTCGGCCACCATTCCAGAGGACATGCTTCCATGCTGATGATGCTCGTTAAAAAAATAATGCGTCAATTAAATTTGTGACTGAACTCCTTGGGGGGAGAATTGTATGGCTCCTGCTCTGTTTTACCCGCATTCTGCCCTATATTTCATGTTGTTATAGCAGTCTCGGATGATGACCCAGCACATGTTCGTTTTAAGAACACTTTCACTGCAGATTTGACAAAATGCAAAGAAGGTACCGATGTGAGATTTCTAAAAATAGCTACAGCACTTGACCCAAGGTTTAAGAATCGAAGTGCCATCCAAAATCTGAGAGGGACGAGGTGTAGAACATGCCTTCAGGAGTCATAAAGAGCAACACTCTGATGCAGAAACTACAGAACCCGAACCACCAAAAAAGAAAATCAACCTTCAGCTGGTGGCATCTGCACGCCAGCTACATCAATGCCATGCGAACGCCTGTTCTCACTTTCAGGTGACATTGTAAACAAGAAGCGGGCAGCATTATCTCCTGCAAATTGTAATCAACCTTGTTTGTCTGAGCGATTGGCTGACCAAGAAGTATGGCTGAGTGGACTTGTAGGCACTAAAGTTTTACATTGTTTTATTTTTGAGTGTAGGTTGTTTTTTTTACATAATTCTATATTTGTAAGTTCAGCTTTCATGGTAAAGAGATTGCACTACCGTACTTGTATGAGGTGAATTGAAAAATACTATTTCTTTTGTTTTTTTTACAGTGTGTATATTTGTAATAAAAATAAATATAAAGTGAACACTGTACACTTTGTATTTTGTGTTGTAATTTAAATTAATATATTTGAAAATGTAGAAAACATCCAAAAATATTTAAAATAAATGGTATTCTATTGTTTAACAGCGCGATTAATTTTTTTAATTGCTTGATGGCCCCAGTCAAAACAGACCCAGTTATACAGCACTCTCTTTGGGTACTGCTCAGTGCCCATTCGCTGGGTGGCAAGCTACTGTTTCCTAGGGCTTGCAGTAACATGACTCATTGTGCGCTCGTAGGAAATGGCCCAAGATTCCTCAAGGTGCTTGCAGTTACTGCACACCACCACTGCAGATGAAGGCCCTTAAACTGATTGGGGAAGAACCTCAGCTGCTGTGAACAGGCACGGCTCCTTTACACAGATATGGCCCATTAGTATTTCCAGACCAGCGCTCTATCAAGATCTACCGCCTCTGGGATGTAGATGGCGTATGTTGCTGACAGCATGAGAAGTCAACAGCAGAGAGGGAGTGGCCTGACTGACTGCTCCCGCACTGGGAACACCCAAATGTCAGTGTTCAAATAATGAAAACTTAGTCCCTATAAACTATGAGTGGCCAGACTGGGAAGCCCTTAAATTGGTGAGCATGTATTCTCAATGAACTCAATGGGACTACTCCTCAGAGTAAATGATCAGCAACAGGAATAAGGACTCCACCATTTATCCCTAAATAAGCATTCCTTAAGGCAACCGATCAGTCTAGGAGTAATGGTGACCAGTAGGAAAAGCCTGGGGAGGGTTTAACTGACTGGAAACCCAGGTTGATTGGTAATATCAGCGGCTCTGTGCAGGACACAGTTGTCCTAGGTAGGAGTGAACGAGCAGAACACTTGTTTGGTACTGAAAAACCACAGCAGATGACAATTTCGCTATCCTGTCCAAACCGACAGATTAAAGTGGGCAGTGGAATGCAGTTCAGCCGGGGTCTGTGCTTTGTGGTTTGCGTACCTGGCAGACTTCTTTCTCAGGAACACCCCGTAAAAGTGCAAAGAACTCCAGATGTTCTCTCCCCGTCAGCAGCTCGTTAATAGCATCAAACTGAGGGCAATAGCCCATGTTCTGATGGACTCCTTGGATGTTAGACAAGATACTATAAAGCAAGAGAAGATCCATAGTTAGGATTGTGCAACATCCGTTGCCTTTTCAGGTGGGGAACACAGAACGGGGATTTGACCAGTCTCATTCTGGAAGTATAACCAGTGGCTTAGGCAAAGCTGTGACTGGATCCCAAAAGCAATTGGGGGTCACAGTAATTTCTTTTAAAATGTGACTGTTAATCACGATGGGCACCATTGTCAAAAACGCCTACGTAACTTAAAAGCCTATGGGCACGTCTACATGGCAAGTTACTGCGTGGCAAGCCTGGACTGCTACAGCACAGTGAAAGCCCTGGAGTGCCAGCAGTAATGGGACTTCGACTGTGCTCAAGCAGTGTCCACATGGGGCATCACTGTGCAGCAAGCTGTTACAGTAACGTGCTACGTGGACAAGCCCTAAGCCCCATTTTTCAAAGTGACTCAGGATTTAGGTACATTTGAAAATGTTACCCTATGACCTTGACTCAGCAGAGCACATGCTTAAAGTTAGTCAGGTTTAGCCCTGGTGCAAGCAGGGGCCAGTCTCGCAAAGTCAGTGGAGTTACATCTGCTTGGGAATTTGAACACACAGGAAGGAGAGAGAAGCAGAGGATTTTCTTTGGTGAAGCAGAGGGAAGTGTCTTCTGCTCACCTGTTTCCCTTCAGATAAGCTTCTCCTCCCGTCACATCTGTATCTCCAGTTAGCATCTTGAAAGTTGACGACTTGCCAGCGCCATTCACTCCCAGGAGGCCAAAGCACTGAAAACATTAAAGAGCAAATGAGCCCATGTGTATTTGAGTGCATGATCTGACCTGCAGAATCTTTTATTACTGACAATGACAGGCATAAGGCAGGAAGAAGTCCCTGGACTCTCAGAGCTCAGGGTGAGAGTGAGGGTCTATAGGAAAAAAACATCTTTTTATGTATAAATGTGAGCAAATTTGATCTGGAATTAGCAAGACAGACTAACGATGGCTCCCCCCATTCTGACAGCTGCTCTTCAGTGTAATACCACATTTTCATAGGAAGTTTCTGAACTTTTATTTCCAACTGAAATCATTTGGAAGGGAGAAGGGAACAAAAGCATTTTATCTAGAGGAATAGCCTCAGACTGCATACCAAACACTAATGTATTTATCCTGCCACCCCAAGTGAGTGCGATTATCCTTGTTATCCTGAGGGATTTAGTGATTTGTCCAAGGTCACACCCAGAGTCTGCAGCAGAGCAGGGAATTGTCTTAAGCACAAGACCATGTCTCTTCATTACAATGAAAACCTCAAGGATTTCAGCTCTTATCCTACTCACTGCCTTCTACTGCTCCGAAATAGTTCAGTAAAAACAAACACAGATCTAGATGAGAAATTGGTCGTTACCTCCCCAGGAGGGATTCCAACACAGATCCGGTCAACAGCTGGTTTTCTCTTCATTCTATAAATCTGAAACCAGGAAATACAAATTAATGAGAATAAGCAACGTGGGAGGGTGGGAGAAGAGAGAGACTCTGAGCCCCATGTACTTCCCAAGACATCCTTAAGGCTCCAGTCCTGATCCGCCTGGACTTGATGGCTAAATTCTCATTGGACTTCAGTGGGACAGGATTAGCTTTTTACTACCACATCAAATCATACTAGCCATACTCCCGGAGGTAACTGGTGGTCGAGATAATCAGGGGAGCTGATTCTGGGGTCTGCACTCAGGCATACAGGGCCAGATCCTCGGCTGGGGTTAATTGGCATAGTTCTGTTGACTTCAATGGAGGGTCTAGCCCAATATCTGATTGGGAAAGAAACTGTAATGCGTCAGACAGTGCCCCAGACATGCGAGACTTGTGCCAGATATTCGTGCATTCTGGATGCAGATGCACTGCTGACATCCAACACATTTTACCTGCTGGAAGTGAACTGCCTTTTAAGCCTGTGAATAGAATGTATCTGGGCCCTGACTCAAAGTCCACTGAAATCTGTGAGAGTCTTCCCCTTGACTCCCGTGGGTTCTGGATCAGGTTCTGGGTAAGCTGTGTGGTACTGGTGAGGGACTGCCCCAGCCCCAACCTATCTAGGTAAGCATGTGCAGCCCTCTCTCTCTCACCTTGGTCAGCTCTTTGATTTCAAGGATGTCACTCTGTCCGCCGCCACTAATTATCCTCTGCCTCTCCCTGGTCACATCCTCATCTTCATCATTCACAGGAGGCAACTTGGCACTGACAGGCCTTCGAAGGGGAACAAGTCAACGTGAAAAGGAAGAGAAGAAAGCATCCAAGGTGAATGCATTACAAATGAAAGAGAGGGTGAGACAGATGTCAATCATGCACCGGCATCCAAACAGAACACACCCGGGGAAGCCCTTCTGTGTTTGCAATTCAACCCTGTGCAGAAGGCTAGCAAGCTGCTTCCGTCCCACTTAGGCCTTCAAAGCGAGGCTTCAGTGCACAGGCCATGTGCACGCAGGGGAACTTCACCCATAGCGAATGCTGATCTGTTTGGTGTCAGAGCTGTTAGATCCAGGCACATGACTCCTAAGGCCTCCAGCACACTCTTGGGCTACTGATTATTGCTGTGTTCACATAGCGTCCTCCAGACAAAACCAATTTCACACCAACTAATGTTTGCTCAAGTTCAAAATACTGCCAAGGTCCAAAATGTTCTTTCTTGGAGATGCCTCCCACAGCTCTTCTCAGGCTGGGAGATGGGTTTGAACTAGAATTTTAAAGCTGTACTAGTGATGCAGACTTTGGGCCCATTCCTGCTGCCACTCAGGTAAATGGAAAAACGACATCCAGGCTCTGGCTGCACAATAATTTCCCACTGTGAATTGACAATGAGGTGATACAATGGCTGGCTGCACAAGCATCATCATTAACACAAGGTTGCTAACTGTGGTTTGACCTTGCTGATTGTCTAAGTTGTAGCATGGGTCTTTTGCAGTATGACCAGGCCAGCTGAATCCTATCTGCCACTGTCCTGTATGTCAGAGCCAAGCGCACACCTCAGGCTTCCGTGCATCTCCCCAGCCCCAGCCCACAACACTGACGCATGATGCAGA
This sequence comes from Chrysemys picta bellii, assembly GCF_011386835.1. Taxonomy (NCBI): domain Eukaryota; kingdom Metazoa; phylum Chordata; order Testudines; family Emydidae; genus Chrysemys; species Chrysemys picta. The sequence goes on from NC_088796.1 coordinate 129,634,866, forward strand.
GCGAGCTTACCTCGGTTTGATGAAGAACCTGTACTGGATGAGCACTGTGATAAGGAAGAAGACTGCCCCTTCCACAGCCATGGCAAAGAGGTTCCGTCCCACCAGATCCCAGGACAGAGGGGACACAAAACGGTTCTCACCTGTTTGGAAAAGCCAAAGCACAGTCAGCGTTGCACAGCGGCTGGAGAACTGATACAAAGATGAAAGGCTCTTGCCCTGAGAGAGCTTACAGACTAATTTTAGACAAGATGCAATGAGAGGGTGACGCTAAGGGGAAAGAGAGGACAAAGATAATAAGATCACGTGGTGACCCAGTTTTGGCTTGTGCATGTAGTACTTTTCTAATAGTGATATTCAGATGTTCATTGTGCTAGGTGCTGCACATAGCTATAGTAATAGACAGGCCCTGCCCTGAAGAGCTTACAATCTAAAGGGGGGGAGGGATAGCTCAGTGGTTTGCGCATTGGCCTGCTAAACCCAGGGTTGCGAGTTCAATCCTTGAGGGGGCCACTTGGGGATCTGGGGCAAAATCAGTACTTGGCCCTGCTAGTGAAGGCAGGGGGCTGGACTTGATGACCTTTCAAGGTCCCTTCCAGTTCTAGGAGATGGGATATCTCCATTAATTATTATTATTATTATAAACAGTGAAAGGAAGCATTATCCCCATTTTACAGAGGGGGAACTGAGTCACAGAGCGATGAAGTGACTTGCCCAAGGGCACACAGAAAGTCTGTGGCGATGTCAGGAGTTGAACCCCACTCTCCTGACTCCCAGCCCCAGTGCCTTAACCACACGACCATCCTTCCTCTCAACTTGAGGCTGCATTTCATACAACTACATTTTTGTCTTTTTAAAGAATCAACTGACTCCCTAATAACTCAAGCTCCCTAACAGCTAAGAACCATTTGCTCGCTTGTCCTGGTAAGGAATCAGATGGGATATCTACAGGCTCTGGCCACTTCAGAGCAGACCTCTGTACTGTTTTCACTACTGTTAGCTAGGCACTAATCCTGCCAGGCCCTGGGAGCCAAGGCCCCTCAGTTCCTGGTGATGTCAATGGGAGTGGAAGGCAGTCAGCACCTCCCAGGCTCATGCCCTAGTGTTGAGCTGACGCTGTGGATCCCACATTGTGTGAGGTCACTTACCAAACCTTTCCAAAGCGTCGGCCATGGCCTGATTTTTCACCATGTCGATCAGTCCCCGCCCCAGGCAGAAGTGGGGGAAGATGAGGAACACAGACTTCAGGATTTCATTGATATTGTTCAGCTTCTAATGGAACAAAAGCCAAGCACAAATCAGTCACCTGAGCAGCTTCTCAGGGAGAGAACCAAAAAGCAGGGAGGTTTAGCTTGCTGAGGGTGACTGTCCTGTACATTTGCTTCCCAATGGGTAGAAACAACCACTCCACCACCCTCTGACAGCACAGATTAGACCAACAAACTTGACAAATAATGGGGGAACCCTCTGGGCATGATTATAATTGCTAAGTACTGTATGTACCAACACCACAAAGATAGTCCGGCCCAGAGAGCTCACAGTCCAAGATTTAGATAATATGCTTGAGGTGAACAAATAGGGCTGGGGTCGAGGTAACAGCAGAGAGATGGGATTGCCAAGCACTGTCTCAGTCACAGATTACCATCAGCTGAACTAATGCCAAGCAGGCATGGGATACCCCATTCCCCCAGGTCTCCAGAGGGCAGGGGACTGGTATTCTTATCTCAGCTTTCACTCCCACCTCCAAGTGAATACAGAGCTTAGCTTCTCCACACAGCACTCAGTAGCTACCAAACTCTTCTTTCCCTTTGACTATTGATTAGAAACAGCTGAAGAGTTTTAAGCCCCTTTCAGCAAGGTACGTAAGCATGTGAGTAGTGCCGCTGATGTCAAAGGGGCTACTCGTGTGCTTAAAGTTACACACGTGCTTACGTACCTTGCTTAACTGGGGTCTTCTGGGCAACATGCCCCACTTGCTCCACCATTCCCTATTCTGACCACTTGACCTAGCCTTCCCTCCCTTCCCCTGCACACCAGGAGATACAGAATGGACACCGCACACTCGCGAGTGCCTAAGGGCAATGTAAAGCAGTGGGGTGGTCAGTGACGCATCATGGGAACATACGTTATTGGTGAAGAGCTCGAGGACGAAAGTGGCCACACTGCCATTTATGCCAATGAAGAGATTCACGCTGGTCAGCACCACGTAGGCTGTGCTGGGGATCTTGAACACAAAGGAAGCTGGGTACATGAGTGGTGTTATAGACCACCTGGTGAGCAGAAAGACACAGTGTAAGACACGCTCATTCACAGCACAAAGTCCACTGCGGCCTCATGGCTCTCCTTGAGAGATGCAGCCTTACCCATAGAGCAGGAGCAGAAGGGCCAGTGCGGGCAGGTTGGAAGAGGACACGTAGGACTTCTGTTGGAAGCAGATGAAGATGATGATGACCAAGGTGGCTGGAACTACGTAGTTGCACTAGAAGGAGGAAGAAATAGCTCCAGGTTACTTGCAAAATAAAATCAAAAGCATCTTAATGCTCTACATTTGTTTTTGTTCAATATCTTAATTAATGATCTGGAGGATGGCGTGGACTGCACCCTCAGCAAGTATGCAGATGACACTAAACTGGGAGGAGTGGTTGATACGCTGGAGGGTAGGGATAGGATACAGAGGGACCTAGACAAATTAGAGCATTGGGCCAAAAGAAATCTGAGGAGGTTCAACAAGGACAACTGCAGAGTCCTGCACTTAGGATGGAAGAATCCCATGCACTGCTACAGACTAGGGACCGAGTGGCTAGGCAGCAGTTCTGCAGAAAAGGACCTAGAGGTTACATTGGACAAGAAGCTGGATATGAGTCAACAGTGTGCCCTTGTTGCCAAGAAGGCTAACGGCATTTTGGGCTGTATAAGTAGGAGCATTGCCACCAGATCGAGGGACGTGATCGTTCCCCTTTATTCGACATTGGTGAGGCCTCATCTGGAGTACTGTGTCCAGTTTTGGGCCCCACACTACAAGAAGGATGTGGAAAAATTGGAAAGAGTCCAGTGGAGGGCAACAAAAATGATTAGGGGGCTGGAGCACATGACTTATGAGGAGAGGCTGAGGGAACTGGGATTATTTAGTCTGCAGAAGAGAAGAATGAGGGGGGATTTGATAGTTGCTTTCAACTACCTGAAGGGGGTTCCAAAGAGGCTGGATCTAGATTGTTCTCAGTGGTAGCAGATGACAGAACAAGGAGTAATGGTCTCAAGTTGCAGTGGGGGAGGTTTAGGTTGAATATTAGGAAACACTATTTCACTAGGAGGGTGGTGAAGCACTGGAATGGGTTACCTAGGGAGGTGGTGGAGTCTCCTTCCTTAGAGATTTTTAAGGGCAGGCTTGACAAAGCCCTGGCTGGGATGATTTAGTTGGGGATTGGTCCTGCTTTGAGCAGGGGGTTGGACTAGATGACCTCCTGAGGTCCCTTCCAACCCTGATATTCTATGATTCTATGAAGTGGAGGGTAAAATATGGGAATAGAATTGAAAATAAGCTAGCACATTATACATGGTGATTGGAGAGCTTGCCAGCCACTCCACATCTTCCTTAGTCCAGCACCGGAAACGTACTGTGTACTTGTCCTAGGGTGAATCGCAGTGCCCAGATGTTACAATAAATGAAGAGGAATAAGTCAAGGTGTTTATTATTGTCACGATTCGTATTACAGTAGCCGGATAGTGATGGGAGGTTCTGGGCATGCCCCGCCCTGAAGAGCTAGCAATAGATTAAAAGACAAGATAAAAGGTGGGAAGGGAAACAGAGGTGTGGAAAAGGGAAGTGACTTGCCCAAGGTCACAGAACAGGCCAGCCAGCAGCAGAGCTGGGAATCAAATCCAGGGCTGCTGAGTCCTGGCGCAGTGCCCTGATCACACCATGCTCTTCAGCACTAGCTAATGTCAGTACATTCCCCTGGAAGTGGGAGTTCACCATGCCCTTTCAGTAGGTTTGTGACCATATGCACAGGTCTGTGTGCGCACACGCGTGCACAAGGGCCAAATTCAGCCCAGCCAGAACTCGGTAACCACACCAGCTTATACCAGGGATGGTCAGCTGTGCAGGGAGACCAGTGCTGTGCTGGCAGGAGAGCCAGGTGGGTGGAGCAGGGGCAGGAGCAGCTTGTCAGAACTACCAGGCACCAGAACACTCATCACATGCATCCCGTTAGGGCACGTAGAAGAACGCACACTCCTTCATCCTAACGAGCTCTGCAACGAAGGCATAGTGCTCTGCACTGCCCCGAGCCTAACCGGTACAAGCTGCCTTCGTTTCGCAGTTATGCGTGTTGTTACATATTGTAACCTGCTCTAAAGGATGAGCTCCCGGGAGGCAATCTTACCATGTCCCAGACGAAGTTAGCCAGCCAGTAGATCACCGGCTTCACCCCACTGATGAACTGCAGGTGCTTGGCCTTGCTGACTCGCTCCTGGATCAAGAAAACCACAAAGCTGGCGGGGACGAAGGACATGGCGAAGATCACACAGATGGAGACTAAAACGTCCACCGACGTGGTCATCCTGGGCAAAGGGAAATCAGAGTGGCGATAAATTATTGCCAGAATCTCCCTCCATACTGTGCCAGCGCACGTTAGCACCGGAACCTGAACTGGGGCCCCATTCGGCCACCCTCACCACACAATGGGAATACAGGTGGTAGAACTGGGCCCTCAGGTTAAGCTCTGTTGCAAGTATGTTCATTGAAAGGGCATTGTTGGGCTGGATAATGATGAGAGGTCTTTCACGTGTCTAACCACAAGGGAAAATGTCGGGATTTACATCTGAGTTTTACTCCACCAAAGATTTATATGTGTAGGGGACTGGCACATGAGAGCAAAGCTCTGCCCAGCACTTTTCCAGCGTTAACAAGCTTCAGTATAATGCAGTTGGGAGAGTCAGAGACTGAGATTTGCAAAGCTGCTTAGGGGATTTGGACACCCAAGTCCCATTAATGTAATGGGAATTGGAGATGCAATTCCCATAGGTGGTTTTGGAAATCTCAGCCTGGAGTGCTGCAAAATCCCTGGCCAGATCCTCAACTGGTGACTACAACTGGCCACGTTAATCCAGCACGGCTCTGGTCTGCTGGCTTTTGAATCACTAAGGAATCCTCGTTCCTTTATTTACCCGCTCCCCTCTCCCAACATCCATTTCTTGAAGCTTCCTTAATTCCAAGGAACTTTCTTCTTCCCTCCCTTCCATTCCCCTAGCCCCTCGTCTCCAGCAGGCCGCGGATAACATTCATACTAGGACGTACAGGGCGACCTCGGAGAGCTGCTGCTTGGTGAGGTTGAGCGGGTGGTTGAACGCGGTGATCCCGTAGGTGCTGGGGTTCTCGCCGTCCTGAAGGTTGGCCCGGAGGATGGCATTGTTGATCACATTCAGGAAGGAGCCAATGGCGTGCCAGCCTTTGTTATTGAACCAAACCTGAAAAGCAACATGCCAGCATCAATAGGGTTGCCAGCCATGCCTACCATTCTACAGGCTCCCCTGGTCCATAGCCAAGGGGTTCAGAGGTCTACAGCCACTTGGGTGGTGGTGGGAAGATGTACTGATTCTTCCTGCCTTTTTGCAAACTATTGTCAGCCACCTCAGTGGCACAATATACAGTTTGACAAGGGCAGTTATGTGCCCCCTGATCTCCTGAATAAAGGTGGTAGCATCACTTCAGTTCACATGAGGAACCTGGGATGTTCATGAGATCCTAAGCATGGGTGAATGGAGGCATATGGCCCATGTGCACTGGGAAAGCACAATCCATGGTTCCTATGCTGGGAGCAGGTAAGTGCCACGATCTACTGATTTCCAAAACCCTGATCCAACACCCTTTGGAGTCAATGGGCTTTGGACTGGGGTCCAAGAGGCCACTCTCTCCTGGAAAACACGACACAGGGATGTGGCAGTTTTGGTTCTGTTGGCAAATGATTCGGGCGCCGTGCCCCCTGTTCTGAACACATGCTGCATACGGATCGCTAGGGCATTGCCAATTAGAAGCAGAGCTGGGGTTTAAAATGCAAGGTTCTGGCTCCGAATATCAGGCACAGCTGTGGGTGGGCAGGATTTACCTTCACGTTGTTTTTTGTGTCCATCCCTTTCATGAAGCTTCCCAAGCTGTGAAGAAACTGATCTCCAGAACTCCCCTGTGAACAGCACACAATGGCACATTTGCTTCATCCATTATAGACAGTGCAGCGGATACCTTACTTATACTGTTTGCCTTGCCACAGATTGGGGGATGGGAAGGTGCCCCAGCCTCACAAGTCCCCTGAACTGCAGTCCCAGGGCTCAGAGTCCCTCACTATTCTTCTGGGACGTCTCCAAAGTGGGCAGGAAGTTGAGAAAGCCCCAGGGAACTCCAGAAGTGTCTTTTGTGTGGTAGCAACTAACCGGCACAATCCCACATAGAACTTTCCTATTCTAGCAGCTCTCAGAGACACTGTGTCACAAATACTCGCCCTCCCAAAAAAATCAATAGCCCAGATTCCTTCCTGGGCCAAGATCCATGAAGTGCAGAGGGGGAGGCCGAGGCTCACTGATTCTCTGAAGCAATTTGCACTTCCCTGGCACAGGTTAGAGCAGCTGAGAGGCTGCTCTAATTTACACCAAGTGGCAATCGGGCTGGATGGGGCCTAGGGGCTCTACTCCTGCTCTGTGCCAGCTGAGAGTGGGGGAGCTCTGAGCTAGCTAGATCCAGCTGCTGTCTGCCTGCTCTGTAACAGCAGTGGGGGAGCTCTGAGCTAGCTAGATCCAGCTGCTGTCTGCCTGCTCTGTGCCAGCAGTGGGGGAGCTCTGAGCTAGCTAGATCCAGCTGCTGTCTGGCTGCTCTGTAACAGCGGAGTGGCACAGAGAGGCCAGAATGAATGAGAATATCAGGCTTGATTTCCCCCCCCAGTTCTCATGTTGTGGTTTCTGAGACACCCAACCTGCTCTCTCAGATTCTGAGCTGAGCTAGCCGATAGTAACTGGGGTCACTGACTCCCATTGACATCAATGGAAGCTTCCTGGAGTGAAAAAGGAGTGAAATCAGAATAAGGACCTCAGGACTTAGTCCTCTTTAAGTCAGCTTCCTGACTCCACTTTGGGTTTATATGATCAGGTATTCCGAGACCGTAGTTACCTTCTGGATTTGAACAATGACGACTCCGCCCACAAATGCAGTTCTATTACAACCCATGCTAGCATAATGTGGCTCAGCACATGGTCCTTTATCTCAAGCAGAGGAAACTCATATTTTTAGACCCAAAGGTCCCGGGGTTCAGTCCCTGCTGGCCACACTCCCCCCCCCCCCCCAGGGGTGTACTATGACATCAGCACATTCTGAGCCCATATGAAATTGCTCTTCACCTTGGCTACCTCCAAGATTTTCTTCACTTGCTTGATGGCATCACTGACTTCATCGCTGGGAGGAAGCAGGAGGGAACTGCTGGCGCCCACTGAAAACCCACCATACCTGAAAGCACAGACAGACAAGATAGTGAAACACAGACTGACTCTACAGTGTTCTCCATAACAGGCCCTTTTTCAGCCCCTGGGGCTTTTAGCTTGCTGCTCTGTGCTGGGATCGAATACCTCAAAGTTAGGCCTTCAGTGACAACCTGAAGTTGACATTTGTTTGTTAAGCTTCCATTCAACGGGAGCCTCTAGGGGTGTCCACACAGCCCACAGCAGTGAGCCTGCCATGTAGACATGCCCGAACTCTCATAACCAAACAGGACTCCCACTCGCTGAGCTCTCCGAGGGGACAGCAGGACATTCAGGCTTATTCCTCCCAGGAGCTGTGCTCGATTTCTGGTTAATTCCCCCAAACAAAATTAGAGCTGACTGTTTCCAAAACTGACCTGTGGCCTTTCCACACTGCAGCCCAACCTTTCAGCTTCTGTCCTTTCATCACGCAGGGGTTAAAGGAAGGGGAAGCAAGGCGGAGAGCAGCTACCATTCCACTGCTGACAGCAGAGTGGGGTCCTCTCTCAGTGCAATGCTCCCCCACCGTGCTCCCGGCCCCTCTTAGGATGGTGCACTTGATTGTAAGCAGTCTAAGGGCCTGATCTTGCAAGGGCTTGCTAGTGGGCATCCTGCTAAGTGGAACTACTCACAGGAGCAGGCGTTGTGGTAAGCCGGCTCTTTTCAGTTTGTCCGCTCACAAAGCGCGGTGACTAGGGAAAGGCTCAGTAATTGTGGATACTATTTCTCCTGCAACGCTCAAAACAATCGTTTCACTGAAATATTTCTGGTGGGTTTCGATTTTGAAAAAAGCTTCGTTTTACAAAAATTAAATTGGACCAGACAGCAGCCCACAGAGCACGGCACTCCATCGGTTAATGAGCCCCAAGCACCCTAAAGAAAGGACAGTAACTTACCGGAACTCATTCACCCAGATCTTGTTCCTTAAACTGGGAAGGCAAAGAGAAGAAACAAGTCTGTTATTTATGAGATGGGCCATCAGTCAGACCTACCCTCCAACCATATGGGCACAGACCATAATGAGACAGAAGTGCATTCATGGCCGGGGCCAGATTAATGGTGTGTGTAACTCCAGGGAGTTCAGTTGTGTCACCCGGCAGAGGAGTTTGCCCTGATGCTTTACACTGGTGTAGCAGCTCCCGGGCTCCCTGCACTGCTCTGCCTTGGCCCCCGGGATAAAGCAGAGAGGGACCCGAGCTGGAACCGGAGTCAGAGACACTTCTGGACTTGGCTGAAGTTTTGGGCAGAGCCCATTGCATCGCAAAAGAATGGGAACATCGGAAGCTGCTTAGAAAATTTACCCAGGGTCGTGGTGGAGTCTCCATCACTGCCAAGTTTTAAATCCCGAGTGGGTGTTTTTCTAAAAGCTCTGCTCTGGGATTATTTGGGGAAGTTCTCTGGCCTGTGTTACACAGGAGGTCAGGCTAGATGATCACAATGGACCCTTCTGGCCCTGTAGTCTATACATCTAAACCAGGAGGGGATCCAGCAGTTTCAGACCACGCTTTTAAAAGCCTCGTGTTTGACTTCAGGAAGAAACATTTCAGCTAGTTGAGTACTTGGCTAGAAATACTTCCTGCCGATTTGTGCTGACTTGCACCAGCCATTGAGCGAACAAGCAAAGTGAGTTCGAAACGTAGGGTCTGATCCAAAGCCCATTGAAGTCAATGTAAAGACTCTCCCTGACTTCGCATCAGTCCCTCCAAGGCGACCGGGAAGGGACTATTAGCTATGCACAGGTGGGTGCTGGTGGGTCTAAAAGAGCCTAAGCTGGGGTGGGCCAAGAGAAAGCGCAAATTAGACTCACTGAGCCTCGCATAGTCTCACCTCTGCAGACAGCCCAGAGTTTAAAGCTCTCCAGGGGTCAGATTCACCCATGGGAGTTATGTGGTGCACAGGTCTCTGCACAGGGGTAGCAGCAATCACTAGGGAACAATGTGTGTAATAGGCACCTTTTCCCAATGATCTGTGCGTAGGTCTTCACCAGATAGTCCGATATGTTCCGGTCCGTCAGGTTCTGCAGGATGTCGCCAGTGTTCTGTTCTCTCTGGTGCCGTGGGGAAAGCAGAGACTTGGAATCGAGTATGTTTTCCTCGGCTTCATGCATATCCCCCCAAAAGACCCAACCCAGCCGCACGTTCTCCACGCACATCCCCGTGCTGCTCTGGGGCTACAGAACAGACCTCTCCTACCTGTGGAGGTGGCAGCCCCCCTGCGCCAGGAGGGCACACAGGGAGCATTTTCTTGATCTTCTCATTGCTGCATTCGCAGGCCGGGGAGGGGTTCTCCATGGTCCAGTTGCCGTTCAGGAAGATGTCCAGGACCGTGTCGGGGACAGAGGCGGTGGTCCATTTATCCTCTCTGACCAGGCAAGGAGTGTCCCTGCATGAGGCAAGAGCCAAGGCAAATGCAACTTTTTATAAAGAATGGTCAGTTTGCTAAATTATGTAAATAATCAATGCTGGTCAACACACAAGAGGGAGTTTTCCGAAGCGCTCAGCTTGGGCCTAGCTCTGCTCCCACTGAAATCAGCAGTCAAACTCCCACTGGCCTAGTCTGGCGCCTGTGGAAGGCAAAGGGAAGGCTCTCATTAACATCAATGGGAGCAGAGTCAGGCTGACGCCAGGCACTTTGGAGAATCCCACCCACCATTATCATCCCTTTCTGGGGAGCTTAAAGTGCTTTATTTAACTCCGCCTCACAACCCCCAATAGAGCCACTTTGTGGCGGGGGATGCTGACATGCAGAGATGTTTAGGGGCTTGGAGTGGGCATGGAGCTGCACTGCCCCAGGATAGCACCAGGAGGCAGAATGTCTTGGAGCTCCCATTCCTGCAGGGCGAGCGCACCTGCCACTGCACAACTTCACAGGTGCAGATAATTCTCCCCCAGCCAACCGGCCTACCCCATTGCCTAATGTGTGGGGCACGGAGCTATGGCCCATCACCTCCCTACCCAGTTTGACGCAGTGACTTCAGTTCTGGGTGGCCTGTATACAGATCACACAAGGGTTGGTGGTGGGGAGGAAGGTGAGGGGGTTCTCCTTTGTGCCTTCCTTCCAGGCACAATCTGGCCATAAATGACTTGCCCAAAGCCACACAGCAAGTCCGTGGCAGAGGTCTCCAGGCCTCCCATCCTGCCTGCTAGCCACGAAAGCACACTTGTGGAAACCACACACACAAAGAAATCCTACAGAACATGAAGCAGAGAACTGTGGGAGCAAAACAACTAGACCAAGCCAACGATACACGGCCATGTGGCCAGTCTGGCTTTTCTTTTCAAAGCCAGACCCCCACTGCAAGTAACTCGGGGAACACCCTCGCGTCTCTATCCCGGTCAATGGCAGTTCCCCCAGCATGCTGCCTGCACGGAGCACTAGCGATGGTCTGGGCACCCCTGGGGGGCGGGTTCTTGAAGAGAGAAGGAAAGAGGTCATTTCCACAGTACGCGCCTGCACCCTTGTGTGCTCCCTTCTGCCCTGCGGAGCGAGTAGCTCCCACTAAAGTCTGGCTCAAGGGGAGGGAAAAGGTAGGGCCTGAGCCTGCAGCCCTTACTTAGCTGAGTGGCAGTGCCAACAAAGGATGCAATCACAAATGAATACTTTCATACAACATAGGAGGCAAGGGGCCTGCACCTCTGAAGGAAGAGCTTTCATCTGAGTCCAGGCCGCTGGGATCAGGCCTTCTGCTTGATGTTTCCCTAAGCTGATCACTACAGCTGCTTCTAATTAACCACTGCCATTGCGATAATACAAACACCACACCCATCATGTTGATGTTACAACCCCCGAAAGCTGGTTCTGAGGCTGGTGACAATGGCAGCTGAGAGTTATGTGACACACGTGAACAGCATCCACCAGGGCCTCAGAGCAGCAGCAACGTGAAGTGACTTAGAAATGACAGAGCCACCCCTTGTGCCTGCCCGTGCTCGGGTTCTACTTACGGAATGGAGTGTCCTTCCATACAGCGGGTCCCAAAGCCGGGTTCATTGAGAAGAGTGTTCACAAGCTTCTGAGTGCCTGCATCGTCTGGCGCGTCATTGCTACGGGGGGCATCAAAGAGACACATTCAGGGCACCAAGATAAGGCATGTGCCGCAAAACCAGCTATATGGCAGGGCCGAGACACAGGTAAGAGGGTAGGAAAAGGAACTGGGTGGAAATTTTCCTTTGTGGCATGTGTGTGTTCTCTCTCTCTGTCTCTCACACAAAAAGTACTGTAACATTTGGAAAGAGTTTGGGATACTTTTAGCTTCTTTTCTGTGTGATTTAGCGTCTGAGAACAAAGTGAATTGAGATCTGAGGAAGAAAAGTGCCAAATAGTATTATATTCCTCCTACCATTCAAACTCACTCTTATTTGGCGCTTGCCTTGTTAAAGCTACAAACAGGCAAAATGGTGTCTTTTCTTTACCCTGTACTTTGGAGTTACGCACACAAATGCAAACTGTAATGGTGAATAGAGAAAGCAGAACCAGTTCTAAAGACGCTGATTTAATGTTTTCTAGTCATTTGCAAGGTACCTGATAAAGGTATACTGCTCCTCATACATCCAGGGCTGCAGCTCCAGGCTGGGGTATTTCCCGAAGGGAGGTACGATCAGGCTGAACATGAGAGCAATGCACACAAACACGGCGGGCAGTACGATCTGAAATCACAAGGGAAGCGGCAGAGCCATCTTTAAAAGAAGTGTCCCCACAGGCGTCAGCCACCCAGAGTGACGCATGTAAGCCACTCGGAGACACTGGTAGAACGGGGCCATGTTCCAGTGACCTCTGCAGGAGTGGCTGCCTGGTCTCACCTGGGCGAAGAAACCCTTCCTGCTGCGCTTGGCAATGAGCAGCCTCTTCCACAGCAGAGCTACGAACTGCTGCTGGATGAGCTTCCAGCCCTTCATCTGGTAGGAGCCTTTGCCATCCATCCCACTGAGCAGGTCTGTCTCTCTGGATTCTGCTGAGAACAAACGACACAGGGCTCTCACAAACAAACAAAAGCAGATTTCCTTCTCCTTCAGAGGCTGCTCCTGCTTGTGCAGACAGGACCCGGCTGGCTGCCCAGTCTCCTAGACCCGCTCTGAGCACAGAGGCGTATGGCGTGCAGTAGGGCAAGGGGAAATGATCTCTCATGACTATGCAGCTGTTAGTCTTTAAGGTGCCACAGGACTCTTTGTTGCTTTATGCATCTTAGGCCTTGTCTTCACTTACTGGCTGGTCCGGCGGCACGCCATCGATGTTCTGGGATCGGTTTATCGCGTCTGGTTAAGACGCGATAAATCGATCCCGGATCGATCCCGGAAGTGCTCACAGTCGGCGCCGGTACTCCAGCTCGCCGAGAGGAGTACGCGGCGTCGACGGGGAGAGACTTCCGGCCGCGTCTGGACTGCGGTAAGTCCGGACTAAGGTACTTCAAATTCAACTACGGGGGGGGGTGGGTCGATTTAAGATACGCAAATTCAGCTACGTGAATAGCGTAGCTGAATTCAACCTATCGGAGCCGACTTACCCCGCTGTGAAGATGGCGGCAAAATCGACCTCCGCGGCTCCCCGTCAACGGCGCTTACTCCTACCTCCGCTGGTGGAGTAAGAGCGTAGATTCGGGGATCGATTGTCACGTCCCGACGAGACACGATAAATCGATCCCCGAGAGGTCGATTTCTACCCGCCGATTCAGGCGGGTAGTGTAGACCTAGCCTGAGTGTTTATCTTTCTGAGGCTGAGGCTGAGACTTCACTGAGGCTGAGACTACCTTCAGATCTCGCTGCCATTCATTTCCAAAGGGATCTGGGCATCCAAATCTACTAGGCACTGTTGGAAACCTCAGCCTTACAGTCTATACCAGGAGTTCTCAAACTGTGGGTCACGACCCCCTTTGAATGGGGTGGCCAGGGCTGGCTTAGCCTTGCTGGGGCCCAGGGCTGAAGCCCGAGTCCCACTGCCCAGGAGCGAAGCCAAAGCCCAGGGGCTTCAGCCCTGGGTGGCAGGGCTCAGGTTCCAGGCCGAAGGCCTTGAGCTTCAGCTTTGGCCCCCCTGGCCGGAGCGATGGGGCTCGGGCTTTGCTCCTCCCCCTCCCCAGGCAGTGGGGCTTGGGTGGGCTTAGGCTTCGGTCCCCCCTCCTGGGGTCATGTAGTAATTTTTGTTGTCAGAAGGGGGTCATGGTGCAATGAAGTTTGAGAACCCCTGGTCTACACTATCTGTTCATTAAACCCCTCTCGGAAGCAGAGGTGGGCCAGACCAGAAATGCCAGCTCTGAACATCCCCAAACATTGGGGAATTTTCAGCTTAGGTCCATCGTTCATTATAAGGTGTCCCATAACACAAAAAGGGGCTTTATCTATTTATTCCGAGGAGTAAGAGTATTAACTTGGCCTTAGGGAAGGGTAGATTCATTTCAAAGGGCAGGGGAATGTTAATATAACAGCTGAGATCCAGCAACATCTGGACCTAGAAAGCCCCTGCTTGAGTTATTGTGGCTAGGTCACATTTCCATAGTCTAGATGTCACTAGGGGCACCTCTATACTATAAAATGACCTGACGCAGTGCCCACGGAAATCACTGAAAAAGCTCCCAGTTGACTTACTGGGTTTTGGGTCAGGCCCTAAATCTGTCCCCTTTGGACAGACTGTTTCATGCATATTCACACATTAGCTTCTGCAGGGCCCCAGAATGAGATATCTAGTGCTGATGCATAAACAAACCTTGTTCCTCTTGCCTTGGCCCATGCAGGGAAGCAGAGATTAATAAACATCCTGCATGAGGATGGAGCATCCAAGGTTAAGTATGTCAGGAATTCTAACACACTTCAACAAATGCAGGAGAAACTAATAGGACATTTGCTGGAAGGAATTTAAATAGCATCCAAAACTCTTTGAAGGTGTGCTAATTAGTTTGTTTCAATGCCCTCATAAAATCTCGTATTTCTCGCATTGTGATTCACCCCAGAGCATGGACAATGAACACATTTCTTTAAAACATTCATATTTTAGAACTGTAGATTAGTAATGAGGCACAGACAGACAGTTGAGATTATTGCACTTCAGCTCCTTCCATCTTTACCTGGATCTATGTCTGAATCATTAGGGTCGAAAGCATCATCTGCTGTGAATGGATGAAGACAGCTCTGTCTGTCTCCAAAGACACGCCTGTTCCTTCTTGCAGGTAATGTGCCATCTGAAGAGGACAGCACGTGTTAGCTGATTTGCTCAAGTTAACAAAGACAATGAACAACCCTATTCTTCTATGAGCCCCAAGCACTGGGAACTGAAGTATTACCAGCAAGCTACTGTATAGAAATCTTCACTGAATATTTGCTTTCAACTTTTAAGAAGTTCCCATATGCAAACTGAACTGCTGTGGACTGCCTCTGAGCTGCTGCTGAATTAGCACCAGTGCTGGGAAAAGCCACCACACACCTTTGCATTGATCTGTAAAGTGAACCCATGAGCCAGTTTTTCATATGGTGTCCAAGGAACTTACTTTTAAGGGCAGGGGACATGACCAAAATGTTGCTGAAATCCAGCAGTCCCTGGCTGCTTGGAATGGCCCCATGGAGACTCTTGGAACCAGGTTTTTCATTTATCAATTAAAATTTGTGGGGCAGGGGGATAATCCTAAAATGTTAATTCAAGACGTATTGTTACATCAAGCAGAATTTGCTCTGTGTTTCCCAGGAACAGACTACTGGAACAAATTTGTGGTGCGAAGAGCAGCATTTGGAGTGAAGACAAAAGTCATAGGCTTGGTCTACACTAAACCCCCAAATTGAACTAAGGTACGCAACTTCAGCTACGTGAATAACGTAGCTGAAGTCGACGTACCTTAGTTCGAACTTACCGCGGTCCAGACCCGGCAGGCAGGCTCCCCCGTCGACTCCGCGTACTCCTTGCGGTGAGCAGGATTACCGGAGTCGACAGGGAGCACTTCTGGGTTCAGTTTATCGCGTCCAGACAAGACGCGATAAATCGAACCCAGAAGTTCGATTGCCTGCCGCCGAACCAGCGCGTAAGTATAGACAAGCCCATTGACTCATAGACTCATAGACTTTAAGGTCAGAAGGGACCATTATGATCATCTAGTCTGACCTCCCGCATGATGCAGGCCACAAAAGCTGACCCACCCACTCCTGGAATAATTCTCTCCCTTGACTCAGCTGTTGAAGTCCCCAAATCATGATTTAAAGACTTCAAGTCGCAGAGAATCCTCCAGCAAGTGACCTGTGCCCCATGCTGCGGAGGAAGGCGAAAAACCTCCAGGGCCTCTGCCAATCTACCCTGGAGGAAAATTCCTTCCCGATCCCAAATATGGTGATCAGCTGAACCCCGAGCATGCGGGCAAGATTCTCTAGTCAATTGAACATAGACACTGTCAGACTAATCATTTGCTCAGAAACTTACTTAATGACACTTATTCAATGTTTCATGATAAACTCATTCGGACACTAAGTTACTGGAAAAAATCCTCCATTCCAAGAAATATGTGCATGCGTCTTGACACTCAGTAATGACATTTTTGCATGGCTATTTTGTGACTTTAAAAAAGTCACCACAAAAGTGTTCCAGTTTCTGATTCTGAAAATAATTTTTGTAGCTTCTTTCACTTGTGGCTTCTACACCAGGGCAAGAACCATCATTTTACAGATGGAAAAGTTGACACCCAGAGAGGCCAACAGATTTGCCCAAAACTATAGAATGTGTAAGTGGCAAAGTGGGAAACAGAACTCATATCTGCTAAATTCCACCCCCTTGCTCTAACCACTAGATGATTGATTCTACTTGCCCAATGGCTTAATTCCTTCAATGGGAATTTATATCAGTTGAGAATTTAACCCTCTGTCAGTTGTGTGCATAAGGGATGACGCATGCAAATCCCATGTACAAAGCTATACAGATAGAACCTCCTTTGACAGTGCAGCCCTGAAACGATTGCACTAACCTGAGGTCTCTGCATCCACCCCATTATCTTCAGCCACTTTGAGAAAGATCTGACAGGCAAAGAGAGGTTAAAACGACAATCAGAATTGCTCTAATTCAGCAATAATGTGCTGTTTGATGTAACATGGGAGATCCCATGATTCCAATACAGAATGCATCATTTCAACTGGAGGGGCTATATGGACTATCCCTTGCCTAGAGCAGTGGTTCTCGACCAGTGGTAAGTGTACCCCTGGGGGTATGCAGAGGTCTTCCAGGGGGTACATCAACTCATCTAGATATTTGCCTAGTTTTACAACAGGAAACATAAAAAGCCCCAGCGAAGACAGTACAAAGTAAAGTGTCACAGTCCATGATTTGTTTATACTGCTCCGTATAATATATACACTGAAATGTAAGTACAATATTTATATTCCAGTTGATTGATTTTATAATGATATGGTAAAAATGAGAAAGTCAGCCATTTGTCAGTAATAGTGTGTCTGTGACACTTTTTTTGTCTGATTTTTATGTCTGATTCTATAGGTTTTTAAGTGAGGTGAAACTTGTGGGTACACAAGACAAATCAGCCTCTTTAAAGGGGTACAGTAGTCTGGCAAGGTTGAGAGCCACTGGCCTAGAGCAACTTAGAACATAACCAGTGTGACACCTGAGGACTTGGCAGCCAAATGCACCCCTATGATTTTGATTGCTGAGGTTGGGACAGTTTTTTGAGGGGGAGGGGAGAGAAGGGGGGACAGCACACATGTTCTATTAACTCCAGCTAAGAATGGCATGGGACATTTTTTATCCGCGCACTATTCCCAGACTGGAGCAGTCATTAACAATACAGAATCATGATGCAGAGTAAGCACTTGTTGTAACCTTCATCCCTTTCCAATGAAGATGCAGATATGAGGCTTGGTATTAAACTGGTGGAAGTCCACCTGCCTTCTAATCAAGAAGGAACAACATTCCCAGCTCTGATGGGATATGCTTTCCCCTGTGATTTCCTATACAGGAAGGGCCAAGTTTTCAAACACATTAGACAACAACCATGTTCTAGAAGCTGCTGGAAGAAACAGGTTTTCCTCCAACCAGTTAAATCATAGACTATCAGGGTTGGAAGGGACCTCCGGAGGTCATCTAGTCCAACTCCCTGCTCAAAGCAGGACTAATCCCCAGACAGATTTTTGCCCTAGATCCCTAAGTGCCCCCCTCAAAGATTGAACTCATAACCCTGGGTTTAGCAGGCCAATGCTCAAACCACTGAGCTATCCCTCCCCCCCAAAGAGGAAATCATGATGCCAAATGTGTTTCAGAAGGTGTTGGAGAATACAATAGACAGGGCTTCAAGGGGACAGGCTTTTTGTGCTACTCTGGTGACGGAAAGCTACAGGAAAGCCAGCGTACCCTAGTGAAAGTGGACTCCCTAGGTGGAGGAGAGTCTGGGCAGGGGACACGACCAAAATGTTGCTGAAATCCAGCAATCCCTGGCTGCTTGGAATGGCCCCATGGAGACTCTTGAAACCAGGTGCAGCCCCAAGATGTCTGAAAGTACTTGACAGGGTAAGTTTAAAACCTGATCGTTAGAAAATAGTTCGGGCCAGACCCCCAGCTGGTGAAAATGGGGAGCTGTACTGTCTATAACAGAGCTGTGCCCACTCACACCAGCTGAGGACCTGACCCTCAATTTTTAATGCACGTTTCCCTTGTGGGCACACTTAAATTGGGCAGGAAGAGAGAATTCTTTTCACACTTCCGTGGATTAGGAACTCAGGGCCAGACCAGTTCCCTGGTAGACAGGCTTCCCATGGATATACAGGGGATTTTGCCCTGGGGTCTGCAATTATTTGTTTGGCATTGTCTAAACCATCAGATGAGCTTCAGCTCACATACTTCCTCCAGGGTAGTCTCCGAGATGCCGTAACTTGAAATGCCCAGGTCAGAGAGACGGTCGTCGATCTCATGGAACAGCTCCACAAAAGCTCCCTCTCTAGCAGCTTCATACGGCAAGACGTAGGTTAGCTCATGGCCAATCTCCTCTACCAGCCTGGCCTCAGGAACGTGCTTCATAATGAGGTTGGAGATAACAGAGACGTCTGGAGGAACCAAAAT
>NC_088797.1:679157-755598 GCF_011386835.1 Chrysemys picta bellii
GCAGGGCTGGGGGAAGGGAGTGGGATTGAGGGGAGCAGGGCTGGGGGAGCGGGATTGAGGGGAGTGGGGCTGGAGGAGCAGGGTGGGGAAGGGCAACAGAGTTGAGGGGAGCAGGGCTGGGGGAGCGGAGCGGGGTTGAGGGGAGTGGGATGGGGAGCAGGGCTGGGTAGGGGGGAGGGGAGCTGGGAACGCGTTGTTGGGGGGCTGGGGGAGCGCTCTCTCACTCTCTCCTCCTGCCCCCGCAGGACACAGCTGAATTTCACAGTCGCCATTGATTTCACGGCCTCCAACGGTGAGTGCTATGCGCGGGCTGGGCCCAGATGCCTCCCACGGGAACCGAGGGACAGCTCAGCCCCGGGTCACCCCCGAGCTCTTTTCCCCTCCACCCTTCTCATGGCGAGGGCCTGGGGGTCCTGGCTCCAGGGAGCTGCTCTCCAGCCCATTCTCGCCCCCTGCCCCAGTCCCAGCTACCCGCCCCCCAGACTCTGGGGGCCTGCCACAGGGTTCCTTAGAACAGAGGTCAGAGGGGCTAGGTGATGGGAGTCCTGGGGAGGATATGGGGGCAGAGGGCAAGGTGGGGAGAGGGACCCTGGGGGGGGTGTCACAGAGTGGGGGGAGTCAGAGCCCTGCACCCCCACTTCCTGCGATTCACCGGGACTCTCAGCCAGCCGGTAACACAGTCCAAGACAGGTCTTGTAGGTACAGAGAACAGGACCCCTCAGTTCAGTCCATCTTGGGGGACAGGGAGCCTAGACCCCAGCCCTGGGTCTCCGTTCCCCAGCCAGCTCCAAACTAAACCCCCTCCAGCCACGCCATCCGGCTCCTCCTCCAGCCTTTGTCCAGTTTCCTGGGCAGAAGGTGTCACCTGGCCCCAGGCCCCTCCTGGCTCAGGTTACATGCTCAGGTACCATCCTCCCTCAAGTGAAGTCACCCCCTGATATCCATCACCAGTGCAGACAGTCCCAGTAAAATTCCTATGCAACATCCCCAAGTCAATCATCCCCACTCCCTGCTCCGTCACATCTCCCCCCCTTGGAGACTGAACTGAGCAGGGTCACTCTGACCAGTGACCTGGGGAAGTTCAGGGCCCTCTTCGGGACAACGCATCCGCTATCAGGTTGGCACTTCCCTTCACATGGACCACGTCCATGTCATAATCCTCCACCTCAGGAGCTTGGCGTTGGCTCCTTTCATCTGGCGTAGCCAGGTCAGGGGAGAGTAGTCGGTGTACATGGTGAAGTGTCGCCCAAAGAGAGATGGCTGGAGTTTCTCAAGGGCCCACACCATGGCCAGGCATTCCTTCTCGATGGTAGCGTAGTTTTGCTCCCAGTGTAACAACTTCTTGCTCAGATACACGATGGGTTGTCTCTCCCCTTTTCATCCTCCTGCATTAGCACCGTCCCCAGCCTGAGGCATCAGTGAACACCATAAAGGGCTTATCAAAGTCTGGGTTTGCCAGAACTGGGCCACTGACCAGAGCCTCCTTCAGCGCCCGGAGAGCCTCCTGGCACTGCTCGGTCCAGACCACCTTGTCTGGCTTCCCCTTCTTGCATAGCTCAGTGATGGGGGCGGCTATGGAGCTAAAGTGGGGCACAAACCTTCGATAGTACCCCGCCATTCCAATAAAGGCTTGGACCTGCTTTTTGATTTGGGGAGCGGGCCAGTCTCTGATCACCTCCACTTTGGCTGGTTCTGGCTTTAGGCAGCCACTCCCCACCCAATGGCCTAGGTAAAATACTTCAGCCATCCCCACCTTCCACTTCTCAGCCATTGTGGTCAGCCCAGCCTCCTGGAGTCGGTCCAGCACTTGTCTAATCTGGGACACGTGGTCTCCTCCAGGTCTGGCTAAAGACACAGATGTCATCAATATACGCCACGGCAAAACTCTCCATCCCCCTCAGTAGCTGATCCACCAGGCGCTGGAAGGTGGCCGGTGCTCCCTTGAGGCCGAAAGGCAGGGCCAGGAACTCATGGAGCCCAGAGGGGTGATAAAGTCAGATTTCAGCCTGGCATCTGCATCCAGCGGCACTTGCCAGTAGCCCTTTGTAAGATCCATGGTGGTAAGGTAGTGAGCTCCTCCCAGCTTGTCTAGGAGCTCGTCAGGCCTGGGCATGGGGTAGGCATCAGACACGGTGATGGCATTGAGCTTCCGATAGTCCACACAGAACCGGATCGACCCGTCCTTTTTGGGGACCAGTTCCACTGGCAAGGCCCAAGGGCTGGAAGACGGCTGGATCACCCCCAAAGCCAGCATGTCCCTGACCTCTCTTTCCAGGTCTTGAGCAGTTTCCCTGTGACTCGGAAGGGGGAGCATCTTATAGGCAGGTGCGATCCTGTCTGCACCCGGTGGACAGTCAGATTAGTGCGTCCAGGCTGGTTGGAAAACGGCTGTCGGTACAGATGCAGCACTCCTCTGATCTCAGCTTGCTGGGCAGGGTCAGCTGATCAGAGAGGGAGGAGCCAGCTCTTGTCCCAGGGAATAGATCTACTAAAGGGTCAGCTCCTGCCCCTCCCAGTGTCCACACACGGCCAACACCACATTCCCCGTCATAATCTGGCTTCATCACATTCACATGGTACACCCGGCAGTGGTGTGACCGGTTCGACAGCTCCAACACATAATTTACCTCATTTAGTTGCTTGACAACCTTGAAAGGGCCTTCCCAGGCAGTCTGTAGTTTGTTTTTCTTCATGGGGATGAGAACCATCACCTGACCAGATTCTCCTTGGCCAAGCCCATGAGCTCAGCAAGTCTTTCTCGGAAAGTCAAGACGTACTCCACCACAGATTCTCCATCGGGAGTGGCCTTCCCCTCCCATTCGTCTCTCATCAGATCCAGGGTCCCCCTTATCCTTCTTCCATATAACAGTTTGAAAGGCAAAAACCCGGTAGACTCCTGGGGTACCACCCTGTACGTGAACAGCAGGTGAGGTAAGTACTTGTCCCAGTCCTGCGGGTGCTGGTTCATAAAGGTTTTCAGCATCATCTTTAGAGTTCCATTGAACCTCTCCACCAGCCCGTTGGATTGGGGGTGATATGCTGAGGCCCAGATGTGCCGGGCCCCACATCTCTCCCACAAGCACCGGAGCAGGGCCGACATGAAGTTGTATCCTTGGTCTATCAAGACTTCCTTGGGGAACCCCACTCGGCTGAAAATGGTCCGCAGTACATCTGCCACAGTGTCTGCTTCAATGGAAGATAAGGCCCCCGCCTCGGGGTAGCAGGTAGTGAAATCTACCACCACCAGGATGTATTTCTTCCCTGACCAGGTCGTTTTGCTGAGAGGCCCCACTATGTCCACAGCCACATTCTGGAAAGGTTCCTCTATGATGGGCAAAGGTCTCAAAGCTGCTTTCCCCTTGTCCCGGGCCTTCCCCACCCTCTGACAGGGATCACAGGATCTGCAATACTGTTGGACCGTAGTAAAGACTCCAGGCCAGTAAAAGTTCTGTAGCAGCCTCTGTCTGGTGTGCCAGATTCCCTGGTGTCCTGAGAGAGGGATGTCATGGGCCAGGTACAGTAGCTTGCGGTGATACTTATGGGGGACCACCAGCTGCCTTCCTTTGGCTCTTCCTCCCCACCGGGGTGGGGTCCTGCGCCTCTGGTAAGGTACCCTTCCCGAGGTCAGGGCGTCGTGCCCCTCACCGGCTCTGGCTACGGGTCATGACTAGGGTGTTCTGGGGGTTGCTTGGCCAATCCTCTAGGTCACCCCCCATCAACACCTCAGTGGGCAAATGGTGGTGCACCGCCACGTCCGTGGGGCCCTCCTTGGCCCCCCCATTTCAGATGTACCCTCGCCACGGGCACCTTGAATGGGGTCCCGCACACACCCATCAGGGTCAGGTAGGTGGCCTCAGGCCGGGCCAGCGTCACCTCAGCGCCCATGTCCCAGTATCCATTGACCTTTCTCCCATCCACCTCCAGGGGAACAAGGCACTCACTCCGCAGGGACAGCCCCGCACCCACCCTATAAACGGAGAACCTGATGTCCGGAGCATCCAGCCCCCTAGAGGAGCTGGCCTGGAGCTCTCCTCCCTCCTGAGCAGTTGGTAAGCTGCCAGCCCCCCCTGCCTGGGAAGCCTGCCCCTCCTCCGGCTGGGTCCCTACCCAGTTAACCCTGTGAGGGTTTGATTTGCTCAGTCTGTCCTTGAGCTTGGGGCACTGGGTCCGTATGTGGCCTCTCTGGCCACAGTAATAGCAGCCCACATCCCGTTGGTCCCCTCGAGCCGGTCGGTTGGTTCTGATGCCGGTTGTTCCCCTTGGGAGGGGGTTCTCCACATTCCCCCTTTGGGAGGGCCAGGGCCGGCTCTAACTTTTTTGCCGCCCCAGGCAAAAAAGAAGAGCGCCGCCCCGCCGTAACACACACCCACCTCCCTGAGCGCTGTGCCGCCGACCCCTCCCCCCCCACAGCACTGGGCTGCCCAACACCTCCCCCCCGAGCGCTGCGCCGGGCCGGCCAAACTCCCCAAGCGTTGCGCTGGGCCGGCCAAACCCCCACCCTGAGAAACGGGCCGGGCCGGACCGTCCAAACCTCCTGAGCGCTGTGCCGGCCCGCCCAAACCCCTGCTGCTGCGCCACGCCGCCCAATCTCCCGGAGCGCCAGGCCGGGCTGCCGAAGCCCCCGCCTCCCCCAGCGCCGCGCCGCCAAAACACCTCCCCGCTGCCCGGACGAAACAAAACAAAACAAAAAAAACACCGCAAGCGCCCCCCACCACCCGAACATTGGCCACCCCTTCTAAGGTGCTGCCCCAAGCACATGCTTGGTCGGCTGGTG
The DNA here is from genome assembly GCF_011386835.1 of Chrysemys picta bellii. Taxonomy (NCBI): domain Eukaryota; kingdom Metazoa; phylum Chordata; order Testudines; family Emydidae; genus Chrysemys; species Chrysemys picta. The sequence continues at coordinate 683,932 of NC_088797.1, forward strand.
CCTGGCGCCGGCCCTGGGGAGGGCCCAGGGTCACTCTCTCTCGGTATCATGGTGGGCTTATTCCTTTGGGACTCCTCCTTTCTACCCCCTGAGCGGTTGTCCACAAACGGCGGCCAGCTGCCCTGCACTCTGCAGATCCTCTGGCTTTTTGTCCCCCAACCATATCCTCAGGTCGGACGGGCAATGTTCATACAGTTGCTCCAGTACGACCAGTTTAACCAGGTCCTCCGTAGTCTGGGACCCATCCGCCCACTTATGGACATATCCCTGCAGTCGAAGGATCAGTTCCAGATATGTGACCTCAGGGGTCTCACACTGACTCCGGAATCTTTTCTGGTACGCCTCGGGAGTCAGCCCCAACTCGCGGAGCAGGGCCTTTTTGAACAGTTCATAGTCCCCTGCCTCCGCCCCTTTCATTCGGCTGTACATCCCCATGGCTTTGGGGTCCAGTAACGGGATGAGAAACCAGAGCCTGCCAGCAGGGTCAACCCTGTGCAGCTCGCAGCCTTCTCAAAGGCAATCAGGAATTCATCTATGTCCTCCCCTTCCTTATGGGCTTAGCAAAGCTCCGTGCAGTCCTGGGTCCCCCCTCACTCACCGCAGCAGGGGGGTCTCTGCTCCTCAGCCTCGCCAGCTCCAGTTCGTGCTGCCCCTGCTTTTCCCAATCCTTCCGCTCCTTTGCCCGATCCTCCCGATCCTTCTCTCGATCTTCCAGCTCTCTCAGTTTTAGCCCCCTCTCCCATTCCAGCCGCCTCAGCTCCAGCGATGGGGAGCTCCGCCGGGAGGATCCCCTGCTGGCCGCAGGGGTCACAGTGCCCTCGGTGTTCGCTGGGCTCCTTCCCGCCCCTCCCCTAGCCATAGGTCAGAGGGGCCTCGGGATGCCCTTGGCAGCAGTCTGACCCCCTCCCAGCCGGGACAGACCCCGGTGCCCACCCTGCAGCTGCTGGGCTGCTTCCCTCAGAGACAGGGATCGGTTCATCTGAGCGATCTTCCTCCTCCAGATGGGCAATCAGCTGTTCTTTGGTGAGCTTCCCACTGCGTGGGTCTCTCTGCCTGCACAGCTCCACCAGATCCCTCTTCTCACTGGCCCCAAGTTACTGTAGTTACTGTGGACTCGCAGGCTTGTGTGCTCTCATCTCCCCACGGTTTCCTACTGTGCCAGCCCTTCTCCAGGTCACCACCTCTCTCCCAGGGTCAAGCCACAGACGACTCCGCCCCTGGAACTGCTCGCCGCAGTCCCCAGGGGGACCCCGTTCCTGCAACTGTCCTTCTCGCTAGTCACACACTCCCAGGGGTTAAGCATAACTCCTTCGCCTCGTGAAACTGCCCCTCTCTGAGCCTTCAGCACACCTGGTCCTCGTCAACCCCCCTTCGTTTTACTGCTCCCCAGTCACTTACAGCAGGAAGTGCCATCCACGGGGTACAGTACATCCCACCCCTGCCACCAGTTGTCACAGAGTGTGGGGGGTCAGGGCCCTGCACCCCCACTTCCTGTGATTCTCTGTGACTCTCAGCCAGCCGGTAACACAGAAGGTTTATTAGACGACAGGAACATGGTCCTAAGCAGGACTTGTAGTTACAGAGAATGGGACCCCCTCAGTCCGGTCCATCTTGGGGGTCAGGGAGCCTAGAGCCCAGCCCTGGGTCTCCCTCCATTTCCCCAGCCAGCTCCAAACTGAAACCCCCTCCAGCCATGCCACCCGTCTCCTCCTCCAGCCTTTGTCCAGTTTCCCGGGCAGAAGGTGTCACCTGGCCCCAGGCCCCTCCTGGCTCAGGTATCGTCGCCCTGGTATCCCATCCCCAATGCAGACAGTCCCAGTAAAACTCCCACACAACATGCCCAGGTCAATACTCCCCTCTCCCTGCTCCGTCACAGGGGGCAAGAGGGGAGGGGCCTGGAGAGGATGGGAGGAGGGAGGAGCCCAGGGTGGATGGGGCCAGGGGAGGATGGGACGGGGCAAAGGGCCCCAGGGTAGATGGGGCGGGGCGAGGGGCCTGGGGCGGATGGGGTGGATGGGGCAAGGCAAGGAGCCCAGGGTGAGGGGCCTGGGGCGGGGTGAAGCAGATAGGGTGAGGTGGGGTGAGGGGCCCAGAGCGGAACAAGGGGCCTGGGGCAGACGGGGCAGCGGTGAGGAGCCCAGGGCGGATGGGGTGGGGCCGGGGCCTGGGGCAGGGTGAGGAGCCCAGGTGGGAAGGGGCAAGGGGCCCAGGGCGGACGGGGCAGGGCCGGGAGCTGGGAAGCACGGCCCAGCCTGAGGCAGGTGCTGCGTGTGCCTGGCAGGGGTCCCGTCGCAGCCCACCTCCCTGCACTACATGAGCCCATACCAGCTGAGCGCCTACGCCATGGCACTGAAGGCCGTCGGCGAGATCATCCAGGACTACGACAGCGACAAGCTCTTCCCTGCCTACGGTTTTGGTGCCAAGATCCCGCCTGACGGCAGCATTTCCCATCAGTTCCCCCTGGTAGGAGGCAATGCCAGGGCCTCTGCCAGCCCCACGCAAGCCCGGGGCTAGGGGCGCTCCTCAGGGCCCCCAGGACCGGGTGGGATGGGAGGTGACGCCCAGCGGTGGTATTGCCCTGGGTCCTGACTGCTGCTCCCACCATGCGGGCCGGGCCGGGAGGAGACGGGCCAGCGTGGGGCAGTTTGGAATGGGATAGGGCAGCACGCAGGAGGGCAGGCTCCAGGGAACCCCACCAGGCCTTCACGCTCTGCTCCAGCCCTGGGGATGGGCTGGTGATCCCATGGGTCTTTCGCTGACTGCAGGCTCCTGTGGGGAGAGCCCTCTGGGTGCAGAGCCCTGGAGAGGGCCCGGCCCTATGACTGCCCCCGGCACATGCACACCCAGGGCCTTGCCCCAGCGCTGAGCCCAGCCTGCCCTGGCTTTCTCCCCTGCTAGAACAGCGACGTGGAGAACCCGAGCTGCGTGGGGATCGATGGCGTCCTGGAGTCCTACTTCCAGAGCCTGCGCACGGTGCAGCTGTACGGGCCCACCAACTTTGCCCCCGTCATCAACCAGGTGGCCCGGTGAGTGGGGCAGAGGCTGCACCACGGGCACGCTGGGAGGGTGCCCTCCTGTGCCCCAGAGCCCTGCAGCCCGGCGCTGGCTGCAGGGGGTGGGGTGGGGGCTCCGGCTCAGAGCTCGGGGCCCGGCACCGGCTGCGGGGGAGGGGTGGGGGCTCCAGTTCAGAGCTCAGGGCCCGGCACTGGCTGCGGGGGACGGGGGCTGCTCAGAGTTCGGGGCTAGCAGGAAGCAGCAGGCATGGCCAGACTGGAGAGCTGAGCTCCAGGGCTGTGCCGAGCAGGTGCTGGAGGAGCCGTGGGCTCTGTGGGGCTATGGCCGGGCACCCTGAGTGGCAGCCAGGCGGTGCAGCTCCCAGCATGGCCCCAAGGAGCCACGCCTGGCTAGCGGAGAGAGGGGGAAGTTCTAGCAAACGGCCCCGTGACCAGGGCCCCGTGGGGGGCAGAGTGGGGCTGCCACGAGTCCCCTGCCCTCTGCATTGTGCCCTAGCTCGGCTGCCCAGATGACGGACGGATCGCAGTACTACGTCTTGCTCATCGTCACCGACGGCGTCATCTCTGACATGATGCAGACCAAGGAGGCCATCGTCAACGTGAGTGGGGTGGGCAGGAGCAGGGGCACTAGGGTGACCAGATGTCCCAATTTTATAGGGACAGTCCCAATTTTGGGACTTTATCTTATAAAGACACCTATTACCCCCCACCCCGTCCCGATTTTTTACATTTGCTATCTGGTCACCCTAAGGGGCACTGCCGGAGGGGGGCGGGGGCAGCCCGGTCCCGCTGCAGGCAAGGGAGCCCTCGTAGGGGAGCTGGGCTGGAGCCAGCATCTGGCAGTTCGACTCAGCACCCTCCCACTGGCCTGGGTCTCCCAAACTCAGCGCTATCCAGGGTGGCAGAGACTCGCTCATGTGAGGCTGGTCGGTCCTGCCCCCCCCCAGCCCTTATACGGTATTCCCTCCCCCGGGTGGCTCCTGGGTGCTGTTCCCCTCCTCCCCCCCTCGCCCAGCCTTCCCCTGCGTGCTGTTCCCCCCCCTTCCCTCTGGCAGCCCCTGCGTGCTATTCCCTCCCACCTCCCCGGTCGCCCCCTGCGCGCTGTTCCCCCCCCCCCCTTCCCTCTGGCAGCCCCTGCGTGCTATTCCCTCCCACCTCCCCGGTCATCCCCTGCGTGCTGTTCCCCCCCTTCCCTCTGGCAGCCCCTGCGTGCTATTCCCTCCCCCCTCCCCGGTCGTCCCCTGCGCGCTGTTCCCCACCCTCGCCCAGCCATCCCCTGCGTGCTATTCCTGCCCCCGGCTATCCCCTGCACGCTATCCACCCCCAACCATCTCCTGCCTGCTATTCCCCCCCTCATCCAGCCATCCCCTGCATGCTATTCCTGCCCCCGGCTATCCCCTGCACGCTATCCACCCCCAACCATCTCCTGCCTGCTATTCCCCCCCTCGTCCAGCCATTCCCTGCATGCTATTCCCCCCACCCTCGCCTCACTGGCTCCTGTGGACTATTCCTCCCCCCCAGCCGGCCCCTGTGTGCTATTCCCTCCCCCTCGCCCGGTTGGCCCCTGTGCGTTATTCCCCCAGCCGTCTACTGCGCGCATTTCCCTCACCTCACCCAGCCCCTGCGTGCTATTCCCCCCTCGCCCAGCCAGTTCTGGGGTGAAGCTAGTGCTGCAGCTCTGGGGCCAGGCTGACTGGGCCTGAGGGCTCCATTCCCTGGGCAGCAAGGCCCTGGAGCGCAAGGGTACTGGCTGGGCTGTCCGCCCCCCAGCCGTGCCCCCTGAGCCCTGTGGCAGCGCTGGGAACAGCAGCAGGCCCCAGGCTGGCGAGGCATGGAGGAGCCGCAGGTGGCAGGCCCAAGGCTGGCAGTAACTCTCCCCCTTGCCCTGCAGGCCTCTGCCCTGCCCATGTCCATCATCATCGTGGGAGTGGGCCCGGCAGAGTTTGATGGTAAGTTCGGGGCCCAGGTGCATTGTGGGTGTGCAGGGCTGGCACTGGCCATGGCTTGAGGCCGCTCACGGGGCGCTTGCAGAGGTCTCCTCTCTGCTGGCGGGGGGGGTTTGGAGTCCCAGGGCGCTGCAAGGGGCGGGGCGGTATGCGTCTGCTGTGAGGTCAGGAAAAGCAGGCAGCAGGACCAGATGCACAGAGCACCCGGGGAGTGGGGGGGCAGACAGCACCCCCACGTCACAGCACTGGGTCAGCCCAGCCCAGCCCCATGGGGGCAGGTGTGCGGGAGGGAGGCATGAGAGGCTGGTGGGGGATGTGATGGTGACAGCTTGTAAATGTTGACTGGAGTCCCCATCCCCAGCCATGGAAGAACTTGATGGAGATGACGTGCGGGTCTCCTGCAGGGGGCGCTATGCAGAGCGGGACATTGTGCAGGTAACTCACGCCCACCCCCAGCACTCCCTGGGCTGCCCCCGACCCAGCATGGCCCTCAGGATGGCGTGGTGGAGGGGGGCACAAGGGCTGGGGAAGGACCTCGGGCCCCTCGAGCCCCCAGACACGCATGCAGCCCCCCCTCCCCTGACCCCCACACGGTGCCCTTGGGCTGCGATGGGCCAGGAGGGCAGCACCTGCTGCACTGTCTCCCTCGAGCCAGAGTGTGATGTCGCTTACCTGAGAACTTGGCCCAGGACCGAGGGCGGGGCTCCGGAGCTCCCGCTCCCTAGGCCAGTCCCCTGGGAAGTCCCGGCGGGAGCCCTAAACTGCCCTGTCCCCTGGGGGCACTTGGGGGCCCAGCACTGCCCCCCTGGTGGCTGCAGGGGGTGCTCGGGGGCCCAGCACTGCCTGTCTCGTGTTGCAGTTTGTGCCATTCCGGGATTACGTGGATCGCTCCGGGAACCAGGTGCTGAGCATGGCGCGCCTGGCCAAGGACGTGCTGGCCGAGATCCCGGAGCAGCTGCTCTCCTACATGAAGAGTCACGACATCAAGCCCCGCCCTACCGACCCACAGTAGCTCCTCCTCTGTGCAGCCCAAGCCAATCAGACACTGCTGCTCCTGCCGGGCCTGAGACCGCGCCCCCCAGCCCTCGCCTGCCTGAGCCGAGCTGGCTGTCGCCCCCTGGATGCAGCCCCAGAGGCTGGCTCGGCCCCGCAGGGCTGGCATTGTGCCTCTGTCAGGGGGGAGGGCAGCTTCCTGTGACTGGCCTGGGCTCCCTTCCCTGCCAGCTGCGGGCAGCCCAGGGGCCTGGGAGCAGGGCAGGGTCAGAGGTGTTCAGCAATGTCTTGTCAGGCCCCCCCCCCGGCCCAATAAGGGGGCGCGGAGCCCTGCTCTGTCCAGATCCTGCCAATAAAGCTTTGTAGGTGCCCTGGTGCCTGTGTTGTGCTGGGGCTCGGGGCAGCGCCTTGGCTCAGGCCTCGCAGGCTTGTTCTCCTGCCAGCCCCCCACTGCTCCCTGCTGACATGGCAGCGTCAGGCTAGTGCTCTCAGCTGGCACACGGGGCTTCCTCCTGGGTCCTTGCCCAGGCCGCGGCAGTGTCCCCAGCAGAGCCAGGCCTGGGCCTGAGATGGCAGCGGGGTGTGGGAGCCATACGCACCCAGTCCCAGTGCCCTGCCGCCTGGAGCTGCGGCCAGGGGCTGCTGTTCCTTGGGCACCTGCTGGTCATGGGCAGCGGGCTCCATGCTACATGGCTTGGCCAGTGCTGCCTCCCTCCGAACCTGTCTGGGGACCGTGGGCGAGGGCATGGGGCGACTGGGCCACCAGCTCCTCTGTGCTGAGCGCTCGCCCAGGAAATCCCTGGCTCCATGGTTGCCAGGGACGGGCTGAATTGAGCCCCGGATCCCCCGTGCTCTTTGGTCTGAGCTGAGCAGATGGATGAGCGGGGGGCAAGGCTAACGGGCCTCAGGCACGTCCCAGGTCGTGAGCCCAAGATTCGTGTGCACACTCTAGCCGAGGCCATTTCTTCAGACTGACCCTGCAGCTCTTGGAGGTGGGCGTCGGTCCCTGTTCCGATAAATCAGGACAACTCTGCCAGCCTCAGCTGGGCTCTGTGGGACCTGCTGGGGAGCGCAGCTCTGTTCAGGGCAGGTCACTGCAGGCAGCTACGGAGCTGGCCTGCCTCCCTGCTCTGGAGGGGCCAAGCAGCAGCCGCATCCCCACACACACTTTAGTGCGAACACTCACGGGTGAAAGGCGGGGCATGCCATGGTGGGGCGGTAGGGGGCGGGGAAGGGCCATGACACAGTACCGCAGCTGCCCTGTGTGGGGGTTCTGTGCTGGGCTGTTGTGTGCTGTCGTGCCACGAGGCATTATGGGGCTGGCACAGCCTACAGCTAAGGAAGCCGTTAGCAGTAAAGGGTTTTAGTGATCTACCTGTAGCACGTCAGTGCAGGCTGTGTCCTAGCCAGTCCCTGGTCACCAGGCACAGCTTGGTGAGACTTCTGCCAGCCAAGAGCAACGTCCCTTGCGTTAACCTCTCTAAACGAGCAATGCGGGCCGTTCCCAGCGTGGGCATGTGTGGCCAAAGCACTCCTGCATGCCCAGCGGCCTCTTAGCTATGCCGCAGCCCTGAGTATGGAGCCCTCATAGTCACCCCCCACCTGAAAGATTGTGGCCAGGCCTGGGACACACGGAGCACTCAGGGCTGAGACAGCACCAGCCCAGGCCACAGGCAGTGGCAGCAGCCCCTCCAGATATCACTGCTCAAGGGCAGGTGGGGAGCATCCGGAACCATCTGCCTTCACAGACCCCTGGGGCCCAACTGCTCCCCTGGGTGGGCTCTGGCACTGCAGCATGGAGGGAGCTGCTCTGGGCTCCCCTCTCCCCCAAGTCACCTTTGCATGGGCATTGCACAGATGTAGACACACTCCAGAGTCTAGGAACGGGTCTGTTCTTGCTCTCCCCGCACAGTAATCGGAGCCTGAGGTGCTGACTTGAGGGTCCCCAATACGGCTTTACTCCTGTGTGCCCCACAGCCATGGGGCTGGGGTATAAATGAAGCATGCTGTTAGTAGGCCTGGCTCTCTGCTAAGCCTTGAAAGCATTTTATATTATGGTTATGCCTGCGATCAGGGCCCCACTGTGCCAGGTTCTGCACAGCCCCCAGCCTCCCCTCCCCTCCCCCCGACAGAGCTCAGACATCATTGTGCCAGGTGCTGCACTGACCCCACTGTGCATGCCAGGGCTGTACAGCCCCCTCCTCGCCCAGCAGAGATCAGGCCCCCCCCCCACCGGAAAACATCACAAGATGAACATTGATAGTCAAGCTTGGCTCTGAAGAGCTCAGCGTCTAAATAGACAAGGGGTGGGAGGGGCAGGAGTGAGGGGCAGGGACTTGCCCAAGGCTACACAGCAGCAGAGCCAGGAACCTCAGTGGAGGGCTCCACCCACTGGGCGCCGCTGACTCTTGCACTCAATTCCCGGGGGGGGGGGTTTCTTGGGGGGCACTTGGTGTGGAAACTCCTGCACTAGGTCTGGATAATTCCACGCCCCCTGGTTTGAGAGAAGGAGTAATTGAGAGAAGCAGGGGTCTGTTTTGGGACCGGCGCTGTTCAATATCTTCATCAACGACTTAGATATTGGCAAAGACAATACGCTTATTAAGTTTGCGGATGATACTAAACTGGGAGGGATTGCAACTGCTTTGGAACTACTTTGGAGGACAGGGTCATAATTCAAAATGATCTGGACAAATTGGAGAAATGGTCTGAGATAAACAGGATGAAGTTTAACAAAGACAAATGCAAAGTGGTCCACTTAGGAAGAAAAAATCAGTTTCACACATACAGAATGGGAAGAGACTGTTTAGGAAGGAGTATGGCAGAAAGGGATCTAGGGGTTATAGTGGACCACAAGCTAAATATGAGTCAACAGTGTGATGCTGTTGCAAAAAAGCAAACATGATTCTGGGATATATTAACAGGTGTGTTGTGAGCAAGACACGAGAAGTCATTCTTCCGCTCTACTCTGCTCTGGTTAGGCCTCAGCTGGAGTATTGTGTCCAGTTCTGGGCACCACATTTTAAAAAAGATGTGGAGAAATTGGAAAGGGTCCAGAGAAGAGCAACAAGAATGATTAAAGGTCTTGAGAACATGACCTATGAAGGAAGGCTGAAAGAATTGGGTTTGTTTAGTTTGGAAAAGAGAAGACTGAGAGGGGACATGATAGCAGTTTTCAGGTATTTAAAAGGGTGTCATAAGGAGGAGGGAGAAAACTTGTTCACCTTAGCCTCTAAGGATAGAACAAGAAGCAATGGGTTTAAACTGCAGCAAGGGAGGTCTAGGTTGGACATTAGGAAAAAGTTCCTAACTGTCAGGGTGGTTAAACACTGGAATAAATTGCCTAGGGAGGTTGTGGAATCTCCATCTCTGGAGTAGGTTAGATAAATGTCTATCAGGGATGGTCTAGACAGTATTTGGTCCTGCCATGCGGGCAGGGGACTGGACTCGATGACCTCTCGAGGTCCCTTCCAGTCCTAGAATCTATGAAAAACCCTTGGAACAACTTCCCTGGGGGCCTGCTGGATTCTCCATGTCCCACAGGGTTTAAACCAGGAGTGGCTGTTTTCTAACAGCTCTGCTCTAGGGGTTATGGACGGGGGCAGGTGTCTGGCCTGGGTTACACGGGGCTCAGACTAGGTGATCACCAGGGCCCTTCCCGCCTTGGACTCTATGAGGAACAGGGTCAGGCAGGTGTCACATGGGGCATTTCCTGTCCCCAGCCCAGGCACCTGTCCCAGCGCAGAATAACCAGGCCAAGCCGCTGGGGGGGGGAGGAGCACACAGGTTCCCTGTGCAACAGCACCACCTACCGGCCCCAGCACGAGGCAGGGCTGCTCCCCGCTGGGCTCCACCCACCACGGCACATTTAGGAGACACCTGCCAGCAAAGGAGCCCCAACATGCATTTTGCATGGTACCCCCTGCCCATCCCCCACAGCCCTCCCCCCATCTCCCTGCCCATCCCCCACAGCCCATTACTCACAGCCCTCCCTCCCCATCCCCCCTGTGTCCCCCTGCCCATCCCCCACAGTCCTCCCTCCCCATTCCCCCATCCCTCACAGCCCTCCCCCCATCCCCCACAGCCCTCCCTGCCCACCCACCACAGCCCATCCCCCCTGTGTCCCCTGCCCATCCCCCACAGCCCTCCCTCCCCATCCCCCCCTGCCCACCCACCACAGCCCATCCCTCACAGCCCTCCCTCCCCATCCCCTCTGTGTCCCCCTGCCCATCCCCCACAGTCCTCCCTCCCCATTCCCCCATCCATCCCTCACAGCCCTCCCCCCATCGCTCCTGCCCACCCACCGCAGCCCATCCCCCTTGTGTCCCCCTGCCCATCCCCCACAGTCCTCCCTCCCCATCCCTCCTGCGTCCCCCTCCCCATCCCCCACAGCCCACCCCTCCTGCCCATCCCCCACAGCCCATCCCCCCAAGTCGTACCTCCCAATCACCCCTTGTGTCTCCCTCCCCATCCCCCACAGCCCATCCCCCCTGCGTCCCCTCCCCTTCCCCCCAGCGGGGCCTATCCCGGGCTGGCCGCAGGCCGGTCCAGCTGGGGCGGCTCCGCGCGGGGGGCGGGGTCTGTTCCTCGAACCGCCAGCAGCGAGAGAACCCAGGCGTCCGGGGCCCCCGCGCTCATTGGCTGGGCTGGAGCCGCCATTGATTCCCGGCCGCAGATTCGCCTCGCCCGGCTCGGCGCGGCTCGACTCCCGGGGGGCGCTGCGGGGCGCGTCCCGCCCCGGCCCGCCAGCCCGCCCCGGCCCCGCCTCGCCCAGCCCGGCTCGGCCCGGCCCGCTCCGCTCTCCTGTCCCGCCCGGCCGTGGCGAAAGTGCGGTTGCTAAGGGCCGCGAGGCGCTTTACCCAGCGGGGCCGCCCCGCGCCAGGAGCCGCCGGAGCCTCCATTGTTCCGGGCCCGGCCCGGCCCCGCCGCCATGGCCCCGCCGCCCCCGCCCGCAGCCACCGGGCTCCGCCGCTGACCGCGGCCTCCGGGCGGCCGGTGAGACCCAGGGCCGCTGCCCCGCGGATGAGCCCCGGGGGGCTGGGGCCGGGCGAGTCCTTGGGGGGTTGGGCGCACCGGGGGGAGGGGAGCCCGCAGGGGCGGGGGGGTGAGCCCAGGGGGGTTGGGAGCACGGGGCGGAGAGCCATGGGGCTGCAGGAAATGAGCCCGCAGGGGGTGAGGGTGCGGGTTGGGGGCGGGTGTGTAGCCCAGGGGGGTTGGGAGCATGGGGGGAGGGGAGCCCGCAGGGGCGGGTGTGTGAGCCCAGGGGGGTTGGGAGCACTGGGGGGAGAGCCACGGGGCTGCAGGAAGATGAACTCGCAGGGGGTGAGGGTGAGGGTTGGGGGCGGGTGTGTGAGCCCAGGGGGGTTGGGAGCATGGGGGGAGGGGAGCCCGCAGGGGCGGGGGGGTGAGCCCAGGGGGGTTGGGAGCACTGGGAGGAGAGCCACGGGCTGCAGGAAGATGAACTCGCAGGGGGTGAGGGTGAGGGTTGGGGGCGGGCATGTGAGCCCAGGGGGGTTGGGAGCACTGGGGGGAGAGCCACGGGGCTGCAGGAAGATGAACTCGCAGGGGGTGAGGGTTGGGGGCGGGTGTGTAGCCCAGGGGGGTTGGGAGCATGGTGGGAGAGCCACGGGGCTGCAGGAAGATGAACTTGCAGGGGATGAGGGTTGGGGGCGGGCGTGTGAGCCCAGGGGGGTTGGGAGCATGGGAGGAGAGCCACGGGGCTGCAGGAAATGAGCCCACAGGGGGTGAGGGTTGGGGGTGGGTGGGTGAGCCCTGGAGGGTTGGGAGCATGGGGGGAGAGCCACGGGGCTGCAGGAAGATGAGGCCGCAGGAGGTGAGGGTGAGGGTTGGGGGCGGGTGGGTGAGTCCACAGGGGGGTTGGGGGGCACGTGACTGCACCCCATACCTGTCTCTCACTCCTCTCCCTTGCAGAGGTGACGCCATGGGGGTGGACTTTGACGTGAAGACATTCTGCCACAATCTGCGGGCAACCAAGCCCCCGTATGAGTGCCCCGTGGGCACCTGCCGCAAGATCTACAAGAGCTACAGCGGCATCGAGTACCACCTGTACCACTATGACCATGACAACCCCCCTCCACCCCAGCATACGCCCATCCGCAAACACAAGAAGAAGGGGCGCCAGGCTCGCACTGCCAACAAGCAGTCCCCCAGCCCCTCGGAGACCTCGCAGTCCCCGAGCCGTGAAGTGATGACCTACGCCCAGGCCCAGCGCATGGTGGAAGTGGACCTGCATGGGCGCGTGCACCGCATTAGCATCTTTGACAACCTGGATGTGGTGTCAGAGGATGAGGAGGCTCCTGAGGAGGTGCCGGAGAACGGGAGCAACAAGGAGAACACAGAGACCCCGACCACCACCCCTAAAGCTGGCAAGCACAAGAACAAGGAGAAGCGCAAGGACTCCAACCACCACCATCACCACAGCGCCTCTGCAGGCACCACCCCCAAGCTCCCAGAGGTGGTGTACCGGGAGCTGGAGCAGGACACCCCTGATGCACCACCTCGCCCCACTTCTTATTACAGGTACCATCTGCACTTTGGAGGGTGGGGGACTCCCTGCTAGGTTTCATCTAAGCTGTCCCCCTGGGACTGGGGCAGGATTGTTCCCCACTGTCTATCTACTAGCACTTGGTCCAGGTGCAGTATGCATGGTACCTGTCTGATTCTGCTATGGGCCTCTCTGGTGCCTGTCTGGGGAGGTGAATCCTACAGATCCTCTGGACTCCAGGGACTTTTTCTTTTGCTCCCCTTTGTGGTGTCCTGTTAGCCCTGGGCCGGGGTCTGTAAGCTGGAGACTCGTTGGTCCCACTTCTTGTCTGGCTGACAAAACCTCTCTTGTTATCAAACCCTTTCTCACTGGTATAGTCCCATAGCAGGTGGCAGAACAGGAGCCTGGCGGTTCCCGTGACTGGGCCATGTCAATGGACTTGGACGGGGGGCTAGCAAATTGCAGTGTAAACGTTCAGGCTCGGCATGAAGCCCAGGCTCTGGGACCCTCCCCCCTCGCAGGTCTCAGAGCCCATCCCCTGCCCAAGCCAAAAGTCTACGCTGCAATTTTACTGTCTCGCAGATGACCCAGGCCAGCCTCAGTGTTTTATTGCAGTGTAGACGTACCCTGTATCTGCTCCGTGTTACTGGCTGCAGAATCTGCTCCAGAATGTAAGCGTTTCAAACACAATACAAGTTTCTCCTCTTGCATGTGTGAAGAAAAGATTCCAAGTGGGACTTGATGGGGCAGCCGGCCCATGAGAATAGCTGAACTACCCCACTTATCTGCAGACTAATGGGGACCGTTTACCTGAACTTTGCTGTTCTGCCTCTAATGTGAGGCCAGCATTATTGAATTTCTGATCTCTGTACTAGAAATCTCCAAGTCCTGTGCCTCATCATAGTGGCTGTTTGGGAGGAGGTGAGGATAATGGTGAGGTCAGTGCTGCCCTTAATAGCTGGAACAGGAAACCAGAAGGTCAAGCCCTTCCTCCAAAAAACAAATCCCCCAATTGGGAGGGAAAGAGACGATTCGGTCCCTTTTTGTGCCAAACCCAAACTGTGCTCCATGCCTTCTTGGTTGCCAGATGTTCCCGCTGCAGAAAGGGCAACTTGCCACAGAATTCAGCATTGTTAGATAAATGGCCCCGGAGCACATGGGAACTTGCCTGGGGGTTGGTACCATGTTCCAGGTGGTTGCCTTGCCTTCGTGAGATATCCCAAGCTTCATCAGTTGCCAAGCAGGAGCATTGTTTGGTGCAGTGTCCTTGCTGCGTTGTGCCGGCTTCACCAGCATACTGCAGTTCTGCTCAGTAACTAAGAAAAGGGGCATGCGGCAACATCTCCCATTTCAGTGGGTTCCTTCCCCTTCCTTTTTCTTTCTGGCTTGTTCGTGGCCATGGGGGTAAAATCTCTCGCTTTGGGAGGTTAGGCTGCACTAGCTCTTGGTCCCTCCCAGTCACTCATTCCCTCTCTACATGCCTCTCAGGTACATTGAAAAGTCAGCGGAGGAGCTGGATGAGGAGGTGGAGTATGACATGGACGAGGAAGATTATATCTGGCTGGACATCATGAATGACCGACGGAAGACGGAGGGTGTGAGTCCCATTCCCCAGGAGATCTTTGAGTACTTAATGGACCGGCTGGAGAAGGAGTCCTACTTTGAGAGTCACAACAAGGGGGACCCCAATGCCCTGGTTGATGAGGACGCAGTTTGCTGCATTTGCAATGATGGAGAGTGTCAGAACAGCAATGTCATTCTCTTCTGTGACATGTGCAATTTGGCTGTCCATCAGGAGTGCTACGGGGTGCCCTACATCCCCGAGGGCCAGTGGCTCTGCAGAAGGTGTCTCCAGTCCCCTTCCAGGGCAGTGGACTGTGCTCTGTGCCCAAACAAGGGCGGTGCTTTCAAGCAGACAGACGATGGGCGCTGGGCACATGTGGTCTGTGCTCTCTGGATCCCAGAGGTTTGCTTTGCCAACACTGTGTTCCTGGAGCCCATAGACAGCATTGAACACATCCCACCTGCCCGGTGGAAGCTGACCTGCTACATCTGCAAGCAGCGTGGCTCTGGGGCTTGCATCCAGTGCCATAAGGCCAACTGCTACACTGCCTTCCATGTCACCTGTGCCCAGCAGGCTGGACTCTACATGAAAATGGAGCCCGTCCGGGAGACGGGAGCAAACGGCACTTCCTTCAGTGTGCGCAAAACTGCCTACTGTGACATCCACACGCCACCCGGCTCTGTGCGCAGGCTCCCCGCCCTCTCCCACAGCGAAGGGGAGGAGGAGGACGAGGAGGAGGAGGAGGAGGGCAAAGGCTGGAGCTCAGAGAAGGTGAAGAAGGCAAAGGCCAAATCCCGAATCAAAATGAAGAAGGCAAGGAAGATCTTGGCAGAAAAGCGAGCGGCAGCACCTGTGGTGTCAGTGCCCTGCATCCCACCTCACAGGTATGGCCCCTGGCGCCCTCCCCTCTGTCCAGACAGTCCTTTGCCTCGGGGTCCTGCGCTCCCCCGGTACAGCCCCTTGCCCTGGGGTCCTGCCCCCGCAACGGCCCTTTGCCTCGGGCTCCTGCGCCCCCCACAGATACAGCCCCTCTGTCCAGACAGCCCCTTGCCTCGAGGTCCTGCGGCCCTTACATATACAGGCCCCCCCATCCAGACAGTCTGTATCCCTGTCATTAGCCCCGCCAAGCTCTGGTTTATTTCATTCCTTGCTCGGGGTGCTCGGTGGCTTCGCTGGTGAATCCTGCCAGCAGTGTGGCTATGGGGCTTGCAGCCAGTTTCCTAAGTCCAGGTTGAGCTCCCCTCCTCTGTGCCACTCCCCAAAGGAGGCTGGGGCCGGAAGGAGCAGGAGGCGGCTGCTGTTAGTCTAACGGCAGGCTGGAGAGGTCAGGAAGCAGCTGGGGGTTCCCAGGGTTCCTTTCCTGTTATGTTAACCTCAGGGACTTTGGAACAAACCATTGTAGAAGAAAGGGGGTACTGTTAATTTATCTGACTTGGTTTGTATTTCTCCCCTTGGCCCTGCTGCTCCTTCAGCTCTTTGTTAGGGCCAAGGCCATCCTGCTGAGGAAGTCGGTGCAGAATGGAGCTAGCTGCTGGGACACCATGTGAGTGTCCCAGGAGAGGCACTAACTTTATGCTTTCTGCTGGCTGTTAACCCAGCCTGGAGTGGTACCTGCCCTCCTCTGGAGCACAGTTCAAAGTTGTGGGAACTGGGAAAACCCCTGGCCTTTGCCTGTGCTCCACAGACCCATTAGTCAGGACCACAAGGGTCAACTAATCTAAGGATCTGTGGTGTCCTCAGGGTGTTTTTCACCTCCCGTTAGCTGTCTCCTGACCCACAGTTTACCACCCAAGCAGGACAGGGAGCATGCCGGTTGTACAGTGGCCTCGCTGAGTGAGCTGGGTAAGAGGATGAAGGGCTGGTAACCAGCAGAGCAGTGGGGGCGTTGCAAGGAGATCGTAATTGCCAGACTGGATCAGACCCAGGGTTTATCTAGTCCAGTCTTCTGTGTCTGACAGCGACCAGCCCCAGAAGCTTCAGAGGAAGGAGAACCCCACACTAGGGATGATCTGCCCCCCACATTAGACCTTATCCTGGTGTCTAGTAGTTAGAAACTGGCTTAAGTCCTGAAGTTCTTGACCTTAGTGAGAGCTTGTGACAGAGAGTTCCACAGGCTAACTACATGTTGTGTGAATAAAGGGTTTCCTCTTATTGGGTTTGAGGTCAGAATGCCAGGCAGCATGGTCCTGCAGAGAAGCCTGTCTGTCCCATGCCCTCCTCGGCTTGCAGGAAACTCCCCGGCCACCCCTGAGCTGGGTCCCTGGGGTTTGGCTTGTGTGGCTAGGCCCCTCTCGCTGGGCCGGTTTGGCAGTGGCAGGGCTCACGTGACTGATCACCTCGGTGCTTTCCCTCCCTCCCTCCCCAGGCTCAGTAAGATCACAAACGGTTTAACCATCCCGAGGAGGAGCCAGTTCACACAGTCTGCCATCTTCAGTTGCATTAAATGCCTCTTTGGTCTTGTGTTGTGAGGTGGGGAGAAGAGATGACCTAGGGCCTGGGCAGTGACCATGTGAAGTCCTAGCACGCTGGATGCCTGTTAGGAATGAAGACTTCCTCCTTGGAGTGCAGCCTGTGCTAGGAAGACCCTGGCTCCAGCTCTCTCTTTCAGGCTGATAGCAGATCTCTGCAGCTGTGTCAGGTCCCTGTTGGCTGGGGGATGGATAGACAGAAGTGCTGGGGTTTGGTTCCCGTGGGTGTAGACTGCTCAGAGACAGTGCTGTGGTGTATTGTGCAGGGAGATCTCTGTGCCGGAGCTGATGACTTGGGGTTGTGGCCTTTTGCAAGCTAAGCCGGCTCTCTGCCTTTCTCCTGGTTGATTCTGGGCCGGCAGTCTCTCCTTTTGGTGATTTGACTCCCTGCCAGGCTGTGTGTGTGCTTGCTGCTGTCACTATGTCCCAGTGGCGCACACGGAGAAGTGATTGCACTGGCCTGGGGCCCCCCTGTTTCTGAGAAACTGTTTGTGAAAATGCTGCTGGCTATTTCTGTGCGAACTGGGGCAACAAGTGTCTAACAGGGCTCCCCTCCCCCCTCCCTAAGAAATGCGTGCGGCACACCAGGAAGAATGGATCACATCTGAACAGAGTGTCTGTTACGGGCATCTTCCACCCCTTGCCCAGCCCCCAGCTCCCCACAGACCGGCCAGCCAGAGGCACCAGCTGCGGAGCTGCAGGAGTAGCCAAAGCTGGGACTCTGGATGTCTAGAGAACTGGACTATGCGGATTGTCTGTTTGCGCCAACCTTCCCTCCCCAGTCTCTTCACCTCAGCTATACGCCACACTGGCCCTTCTCTCTCCTCCCCCTTCTCGTCCCTCTTTTCCCGTCCCGTTTAGCCGATCTCCTCCGAACACCGCCCCCAGCATGCTGTTTGCTCCCACCACACTGGTGTTAGACCCCTTCCCTCACCCTGGGTCTGTCTGGTCTCGTTAGACCATAAGCTCGTCAGGGTGGCTCTGTGCTGGACTTCATACAGCGCCTGGCTCTTGCTAGCTCCTGAGCCACTGCTGTCATGAGCCTGATGGATGCCTGGGTGGGAAAGGAGACTGGGAACACCTGTGTGGTACTGAGGAGAGTCAGTGCCGGGTGTCTGGCAGACTCCCATGGCTGGGTCAGCCTCCCAGGCCACATGGCTGCTGCCATCCGCCTGCACAACCCTCCTCAAGCCCTGCCCTGCAGCGAGCCCCACAAGAAACAGGGCCCTGAGGCTGGCCAGCAATGGTGCTCTCAGCTGGTGACTGACAACAGAAACCAGGAGTGCTGGGCCCTGTCGCTCAGCTGGGCCTGGTGCTCGTCCCTGTAGCCCTGTGATCCCCCCTTTCCTCCTCTTACACTCACTGATTGTGTGTTGGGAGCTCTTCAGGGCAGGGACCTTCGCTGTGCGTGAGCAGCGCCCAGCAACGGGGCGCAGACCCAGGCCTGCGGGCATTACCACCATGCACATAATAATGGTAATTTTCGCAGAGCCTTGCGAAGGCCCATCCTGTCTGCGACACCCCTGTGCAGAGTTCCCAGCCCCACCTGCCAGGCTGGTTTGCAGGAGGAAGGACAATAACTGTCCCTCAGAATGCCAGGCAGCACAGTCCTGCAGAGAAGCCTGTCTGTCCCATGCCCTCCTCGGCTTGCAGGAAACTCCCCGGCCACCCCTGAGCTGGGTCCCTGGGGTTTGGCTTGTGTGCTAGGCCCCTCTCGCTGGGCCGGTTTGGCAGTGGCAGGGCTCACGTGACTGATCATGTCTGTGCTTTCCCTCCCTCCCTCCCCAGGCTCAGTAAGATCACTAACCGTTTAACCATCCCGAGGAGGAGCCAGTTCATGCAGAGACTTCACAGCTACTGGACACTGAAGAGACAGTCCCGCAATGGGGTGCCTCTGCTGCGCCGGCTGCAGACACACTTGCAGTCACAAAGGAACTGTGACCAGGTACGGGGTGGGCTCTGGTGCTGATGTCCTGTGTGCTTTGTGCATCCCAGGGCCTTGGGGCCGAAGCATTTCCCGCTCATGAGGCCTGCAATTTCAGAGCCATGCTGGAGAGTGGGCCAAACTGTCCTTTGGAGGAAAGGGCAGTCCCAGCTCCCCACCACTGCTGCTTTCCCTTTCTCTACTGTGTTCAGCATCTGAGACTTGCCAGGCACTGACCTTCCAAAGCTCGCCGTGGGGAGGGATGCAAAGAGTGTGTCTAGCTGGCTTGGTCTCTCCTGCCTGTCTCCAGCTGGCAGGGGTTGGAAAAACCTACCAGAGAGAGCTAGCCAGAGGCCAGGCGGGAGTGCGGGGCCCACTAGTGAGGTCCAGGGCAGTGTCCCGGGGAGAAGCACAGTCCCCTATTCCTGCTGCGGGAATTCCTACCAGAGTTCTGGCTCTGGGCCCTGCTTGTTCCTACCGTCTGCATCAGCCTGTCGCTAGTGGGTGCCTCTGGGTTCTGGAAAGGAGCAGGGGGTTCCTGCTCCCTGCTCACCACCTTAGAGCCTCCTGGCTCGTGGGTGTCTCTTACTCTACCTCTTCTCCGGCACCCCAGGTGCTGGGATGAGGCAGAGGTCTCCCCTACTCTGCTCCTTCTCAGGTTTGTGAACTGCTCCTGGAGAGCAGCTTCAGCACCTGCCCCAGCTATCCCCAGCAGAGTGAAATTCACCATTTCCCTGCTGCCCTGGCAGCGAAACTGACCAGAGTATTATTAGCTTTGCTCCACTGCCCTTTAGCAGAGCTCTGAGCAGCTGCAGAGGCGCACCAGCTTTATCTACCTGCAGACTTGGCAGTGCTGTGTTGGGTCACGTTGGGAAGGGTCTCTCTGTAACTCCAGGGACTAGGAGTCTGCATTTTCAGAAGCGACTGCCCAGCTTGAGACACCTCAGGTGCTTGGCACTGGCTGGAAATCAGCCCATTTTCGGGTGCGCCGGGGCACCCAAAATCTCAAGTCACTTCTGAAAACGTAGGCAGGCCCCTCCCTCTTCATGGGGGAAAGAGTGCCCGCACACTGCCCCGGGGAGCTGCTTCCCTCCATCTCATGGTCTCTGATGTTCCTGCAGAGGGAGACAGAGGATAAGAATTGGGCCCTGAAGGAGCAGCTGAAATCATGGCAGCGCCTCCGCCATGACCTAGAGCGCGCGCGCCTGCTGGTGGAGCTGATACGCAAACGGGAGAAGCTCAAGAGAGAGACGGTAACAATTGTGTGTCCCTCCTGGGAGCCTGGGGGTGACCGCACAGGCCCCTCCTGCAGGAGCTTGGGGCGAGCCCAGATTCCTGACCTGAGTGTGGGGAGGGCGGGGAGCGCAGGTCCCCCCTGTGGGTACTGGCTAGTTCTCCTGTCTATGCCGTGCGGTGGTGTGTGCTTACACTGTGCCCTGCCCCAGCAGGGTCTGAATGGGGGTGGGGCTTTGGGAAGTGCAGGTGCTGTTCCGCCATCTCTGTTTTTCACTGGCATTGACACAGCGAGTCCGAGTATCCTGCCTGCAGCCATCGCCCGGGGAGCTTGGCCTCTCGAAGCAGCTGGGAAATCGCTCCTCTTTGCTGTCTGAAGTCCAGATCTCACCCAGAGCCTTGTCTGTGTCCCAAGGGCAGGAGCTGTCCCGGCTGGCTGTAGCACGGGTCGAGGAGGCAAAAGGCTCAGTCCCTCCCTGTTCTTGTGTTTCAGATTAAAATCCAGCAGGTGGCGCTGGAGATGCAGCTGACCCCCTTCCTCATCCTCCTCCGCAGGACTCTCGAGCAGCTCCAGGAGAAGGATACGGGCAACATCTTCAGCGAGCCGGTCCCTCTGTCTGAGGTAACAGAAATCTACGAAGTAAGAACCCCCTCCCCCCAGATTTCTACTTCACTCAAACTCAACCCCAGTCCGCCCATGCCAAAGGCAGCAAATGGTGCTCTCCAGACAGCTAGCGGGCAATCCTGGGCAGTTAGCCAAGTGGGGACGTGGGCAGCTGAGCTGAGCCCAGCTGTGACTGTAGCATGGTGCAGGGACTGGCAGAGAGATGAATGATCCGTATTCCTTTTGTGTGTCAACGACCTCTCTGCGTGCGTGGTGGGCTGGGCCAGGCAAGCGGGGCTCCTTGCTTGGAAAGGCAGGGTGCAGTGGGACCCTCTGCACGCTCCCATCCGTTCCCTTAGAAGCACTCTGTCTAGGCATAGGCATGAAATGAGTTTGGCCTCAGACTTCTCCCGAGCAGGTGCAGCGGAAAACACTGTCTGAGTCTGTCAGCTGTGTCCTTCTCGGTCTTGTCTTGCCAGGGGCTGGGGAGAGGGTTGCACTGTACCTGCCTGCGTCCGCTGCCCCACTCTTGCAATTCTTCTGTGTGTTTGTACATCTTGGAGCCCTCTGTAACTGGGCTATGAAATTCCACCCCCTCCAGCCCATCTGGGAGGAAAGTAAGCCTCTGACACGCCCTGGGAAATTCCAGAGCCTGGGCCGGATTCCTGCTTGCCACCGGCCGGAGGAGAGGGCTAGGGCTGTGGTGTGAGCAATGACACCTCTGAAACCTCTCCAATTGTATTGCTCCCAGTGTTGGGCCAGGCTGCAGTATGCAGGGCTGATTGCCTACCCCCAGTCGGGTAGTGCCGGGGTATTGCCGTTCCCTGTGTCTACACAGAGCGGGCAGTGTTTGCAGGGTATGCAACGCCATTTGGGGCAAAGCACCAGGACTGGATTCTTCTAACAGCTGTTTTCTTGGAGCAGGTAGTTCTGAGGTGTGACTTCCAGGCTCAGCTCTGGCTGTTCTCCCTGTGCAGGTCCCAGACTATCTAGATCATATCAAGAAGCCAATGGATTTCTATACCATGAAGCAGAACCTGGAGGCCTATCGCTACCTGAACTTTGATGACTTTGAGGAAGATTTCAACCTGATTGTCAGCAACTGCTTGAAATACAATGCCAAGGACACAATCTTTTACCGCGCGGCCGTCCGGCTGCGAGAGCAGGGGGGAGCTGTGCTGCGGCAGGCTCGCCGGCAAGCGGAGAAAATGGGCATTGATTTTGAGACAGGCATGCACTTTCCACACTGCATCCCTGTGGATGAGGTGCTGCACCGAGACATGGAGGAGGGTGGGTATTGACATCCCGTCCCAGGCTCACCCATGGAAGTCCCAGCGGGAATTCCTGTTAGATCATTGGAGGCCAGGGCAGCACGTAATCTAGTGCCCCCATCCTCCCCCGGCAATATCTACCATCTCCTCATATATCTCCTAGCCAGCCCACATGCCCTTTCCCCAAAGAGACAAGGCCAGTCCCAGGTCGGTTCTGGACCCTGAGGGTCAGATGCATTTAGCTGGTTGGCAGATGGAGACAGGCTTCCTGGCTTGCCCCTCAGCGCTGTCGGTGCGCAGGGTCAGCCTGCAACAAGAGAATCTGGTTTTCCTGGTCTTGTGCTAAGGATTCGGGGGTGACATAATGCATATTGTGCCATGCGGGGCCCTTTGGCAAGCTGCTGTCATGTGCCCCCGAGCCAGACTCTTCCCTTCAGTCAGTCCCCTCTCAGCTCCCTCCAACGGGGCAGTGAGGGTGTAGAATGGAGGGCGCTCCCCTGCACAGGGCCGGCCTTAGGGAAGATGGCACCCTGGGTGAATTTGCATTTTGGTGCCCCTGGTCCCTGTGGGTGTGGCATGCCCCCCCCCATTGCCCCTAGCCCCCATGGGCTCTCCACCCTCCCTTCACCCCTAACCCCTGCACTGTGCCCCCTTCACCCCTAATCCTTGCACCCTCTTCTGCACCCACATGGGAAAACTGACCTGGATGCAGTGACAGAGACCTGGCGTTGCTGCCCCCTTCTTCTCCCCTCCCCCCTTCCCCCCAGCTAGGGAGCGGGGGCGGGGGGAGCAAGGAGCGACATCAGGGCTCCCTGCATCCAGGTCCCTTTCCCTGCAGGCTGTGTAAGGGGAGGGAGAAGAGCAGCAGCTCCTGATACCAGGATTGTGTGTGTGCCTGAGCGGGTGCTGAGCCTGCTGTCTCTCTAAGAAAGCCCTCGGGGCAGGCGTCTGCAGGCTTGTTCAGACACGAGAGGCAGCAGCACACCCAGATTCCCCCGTCCCATCACCCCAGTTCAGGGGACACCGGGTACATGGGTGGGGGGAGGGGGACACCCCGATATCAGTCCCTCCCTCCACACAGCAGAAGGAGGACGCTCCCAGTCCAGAGTGGCCGGAGGCTCAGGGAGGACAGGAGCAGTGGGGGCTGCACACAGCAGTGGAGCAGGGGGGAGGGGCACCCTGGCTCCGGAGGAGTCACCTGGCTTGGCTTTCCTAGCTTGGGTCCCTCGCCCTGCTCTCCAGAGGCTGCTGCCCCTCCTCCCTGTCTGCTGCCTCTGTTAGCCCAGCTGGCTCTCAGCAGGTCAGGGAAGAATCAGGCAAATCCTGCGCATGGAGCCCCCTTTGGCGGGCCGCCCTGGCCACCGCCTGGACTGCCCACCTGCAGTCTGGGCAGCCGGAGGAATTGAGGGGCCTGGAGCCGAGTACAGGGCCCAGGAGGTGGGGTCTCCCCAAAGCTGGGGGGGGACCCTCCCCTCCGCTCCCCTCCCTGCTCCAGGACACCCCCTAATGAACTGATTCTTGTGCTGCGCTATCCAGTGGCAAACCCCTGTCTGATTCTTGCTGGTCCCTGGCCCATTCAGCACAATGTGGATTATTCTCTGTGCATTTCTGAAGCTGAGTCTGTTTGGCTCCTCCCTTCCCATGGAGTTTGTCTCTTGGGCCCCTTCAGGTGACTGGTCTGTGCCCGTGGGTTAATCACCTCTGGATTGCCATGTCCCCTTTCCAGGAGGAAGGGAATTTCAAAGCGCTACCTGGCTTCTCTCACCCATCTGACCCTCTTTGTGCCCACAGAGGAGGTGCGGCTGCTGCTATCAGAGAACCAGAAGCACCTGCCCTTGGAGGAGCAGCTGAAGATCTTGCTGGAGCAGTTGGATGAGGTCAATGCTGGGAAGCAGAGCGTTGGGCGCTCCCGCCGTGCCAAGATGATCAAGAAGGAGATCACAGTCCTGCGCCGGAAGCTGGCTCACCCACGGGATGTGCTGGACAGGCACGGCCCCTCCGCCAGGGGGATCCTGCAGGCCCACCACCCCTGCGAGAAGGACATACAGACCGACAGCGCTGCAGAGGAGAGCAGCAGCCAGGAAACTGGCAAAGGTACTGGCTGGGGGGGTGGTATCGACACCCTGGCACAGCACGTAATACCCAGGGGCCTGGCTTAACCCCACGTCCGGGCAGGGCCTGAGAAGGGTGGAGGGTGCAGAATCAGCAGCCATGGACCTTCCCTCCCAGAGCAGAGGCTGGGGTGGGAGGAGGTCCTGCTCCTTCCTTGGTTCCTCATTAGTGGCCCTGAGAAGGGTGGAGGGTGCAGAATCAGCAGCCATGGACCTTCCCTCCCAGAGCAGGGGGACGCGCGGGAGAGAGCGTCAAGGCAATCCGCCCGGTGAAAACGGGACCGGCGCCAAAGACAGTTTTAGCTTAAACCAGATCCTGCAAAGGGTCAGCGAGACGCCCCCCGCCTCCACAGAGCCTGAAGCACGTGACCAGAGACTGACCGTCTAGTGAGGCAATACAGGTCAAAGGGGCCCAGTGCCCAGGTGAAGAAACCTGCTTGGGGTCGAACTGGGTGCAAGGGACAGCCCCAGGAGCAGCCAAGCCAAGGAGAGGCAAAGAACAGGCCAGCGCGAGCGGAGCTGCACTGCCAGCCCAGGAGAGGAAAAGCTGTCCAGGCTGCTGGAGAGAGATCTCTGCGGCGAACGCCACGGCTTTGCACCTAGCTGGGCAGCGGGGCCAAGGCCCCACGGTCCCTGAGCGGGGAGCCTAGAGCTGCCCGTTCTAAGCATCATGCCTTGGCCACGGGCTGTCCGATTTCAGCTCCTGCTACCCGTGGGGCTTTCCCGGCTCGCTTCTAAACGTGTCAAAGGAGCCCTTGTGTCCTGGTTTGCTCCGCCTCCCCTCCCAGTTAGCCCAGCCGGGTCGGCCCACTCCTCCCAGCAGGCCCCCGCCCCCACCCCGCCTCTCCTCCCCAACTCCAGAGTGTAGAGTTGGGCATTTTCCAATCCAGGATTCCCCTTTTGCTGCACCAGGTGCCCAGCATTTCATTTCCTGTCTCCCAGTTGTGCCAGGACCCTGCCTGCAGCTGCCACTTGCTCGGCAGCTCTCCCCCATGAGGCAGTTAATTGGCTGGCAGGCATGTTCCCTGCACTGTGCCATGGAGCCAGGCTGCAGAGGACGGAGTCAGAGCTGGATGGGAGCCAGCAGTGTTGGCCGGTGAGCTAGGCTGCCTGGAGAACAATGCAGCAGCCAAGAGCTAGGGGCTGAGCCCCTGACCACCTACAAGCTCCCCCTTCCCTGGGCACACAAGGAAGGAGGCTCTGGACCTGGCTGCCTTGAGAGCACGGCAGAAATTCCATCCTTCAGTCCCTTTGAGCAATAACCACAGGCATGGGAGCCAGTGGGAATCCAGGCCCTTGCGGGCTGAGCTGCTTCCCTGCTGCAGGTCGCTGGGCCTTTAGCACAGGGGCGGGCAAGCACTTCAGATGTCTGAGGCTTTCCAGGGGCGCAGCCGGGCTGGGCAGCTCCCAGCTGGAGCCTGAGGAATTTGGGAGATGCTGTTGCTGCTCATCTTGCTTCCTTTCGTTGGATTCGGTGTCTCTGAACACGAGGGGATGGCTGCACTGCTAGGGCGGAGTCTTCTCTGGAGAACCCCTCTGGTGAGGATTCTCTGCAACTCCGCTAACTGCCCAGGTTTGGTGATGTGAGGACAGTGGTGGCAAGATGGAAGGGAAAGTCCCATGCTCTCTCCTGTACAAAGCTCTGCTGCTGATCTGCAGCTCTCTTGTGCCAGCCCTGGGCTCCCCGCAGCTCTCCCCTCGTGCTTTTGCACACTGCTGCCCGATGGCCTCGCTGGAGGCAGGTGTGAGCCGTGGGGGCAGATCTCCAGAGCTCCCCTGGGGAGCTGGGAGTGGGGCAGCGTGGTGGAGCCTGCTGCCTAGCTTCTGAACATGCTCTCTCTCATCCCCTCTGCCAGGTCTGGGCCCCAACTCTTCCTCCACCCCAGCGCATGAGGTCGGCAGGAGGACTTCTGTGCTCTTCTCCAAAAAGAACCCCAAAACCGCAGGGCCCCCAAAACGCCCCGGACGCCCACCCAAGAACCGGGACAGCCAGCTAGCTGCAGGGCATGGGAGTAGCCCAATAGGTCCCCCCCAGCTTCCAATAATGGAGGGGTCGCAGCGCCAGCGGAAGAGAGGGAGGAGCCCACGGCCTAGTTCCAGCTCCGAGAGTGACAGTGATAAATCCACCGAAGACCCTCCCATTGGTGAGTGTGGCTGCTGCAGCAGCGAGGGTCGGAGGGGGCCATGCTGGATGTGTGTGTGTGACTAATGTTGTCCCTTGCCTGGCTCTGCTGCAGACCTGTCAGCCAATGGCTTCAGTGGTGGGAGCCAGCCGGTTAAAAAGAGCTTCCTGGTTTACCGGAACGACTGCAGCCTTCCTCGGAGCAGCTCCGACTCGGAGTCCAGCAGCAGCAGCAGCAGCAGCGCTGCCTCGGATCGCACCAGGTACGTGCCCAGGTGGCTCCTGGCATTAGGCCAGCCAGGGGGCTCTGTCCCAGCGGCTGTACCAGGAGTGGGTACAGCCTCTTTGTAAATCCATTTAGCAGTAGCCCACCATGGCTGCCCCAGCTCCTCCCTTCCTCTCACATGCAGCGCCCAAAGCCACACGTTTGTGACGTGCCTGCTGAGGAGCAGAAGGCCCAGACTCTGGGACTCGTTGGGCCTGGCTTGCTATGAGTCTGCCAGCGCTCCGCCCTGCCCTGGGGGCAGCTGTCACACAGCCCTCTTGGTGAGGCCATGGCTGGAGAGCCCGAACCAGAGAACTGCACAGAGGTTGCTCCCGCACATGTGTCTGCTGGAGGCCAGCATGGGTTGGGTGGATTGTGCCAGTTTCTTTGTCTCTGTGGACAGAGGGACCTAGGCCTGCGCTGGAGTGAAGACCCAGGCTGAGTGCGGGGGGGCCATGCCATCTGACGGGACCCTTCTCACTTAACCACTGACTCCCCCTTTCATAGGCGACTGGAGAGCCCCATATCTTAGAACACTATTGTGGGCAGTTCCTCTGCTGAGCGCTATGGCTCTATTCCTGAGGGCACTGGCTGGCTGCCTCCCCAAAGCATGGGTGTCCTAAGGATCCCCTCCCCCCAGCGCACAGGAAAGCAGTGCCTGGAAGGGTAACGTGGCGCCCAGTAACAGGACTGCTTCCCTGCCTTCCCACAGCACGACGCCCTCCAAGCAGGGCAGAGGGAAGCCCTCCTTCTCCCGTGTGAACTTCCCAGAGGACAGCAGCGAGGATACCTCTGGAACGGAGAACGAGTCCTACTCTGTTGGTGCTGGGCGAGGCGTTGGTCACAGCAGTGAGTATCTTGGGCCTCGGCCAGCAGCTTCAGGTCCTGTCACTGCCTGGAAGCCTTCGTGCTAATTCTTCCCCCTTTTCTTTGGCTCAGTGGTGCGGAAGAGCATTGGGCGTGGAGCCGGGTGGTTGTCGGAAGATGAAGACTCCTCTCTGGACGCCCTGGACCTGGTGTGGGCTAAGTGCAGGGGGTACCCATCGTACCCAGCACTGGTGGGTACAGCAGGCTGTGTGTCCTCAGCTCTCCTTTTCCTCCCCGTGCAGGACCCAGGGCCTGTCAGAATCTCACCTGGTTCATAGTGAGGGAGTGAATGGATTCTCTGGGGCCAACAAGCTGACACTCTTGCTGGATGGCCAGAACACTGGGAATCCCCTCCCCTTGCACCCAGATGATCTGCACCACATGTCTCTGCCATCCTCGGGCCAGTCCGGTGGGAGCCTTGCTGCTCTTGTGCCGATTGTGGGCTAGTCTCCCTGAGCCCTGGGACTAGTGGGGAAGTTAAGGGGCTTGCTGCTTCCCATAACAATTAGGGCTAAAGCACATTTGCCATTTGCTCCAATGTGCGAATCCTGTGGGGTACCCCTGGTCTTGGGTCTTACACTGAGATCTGGGGGTGGCCTCAGGTCTCCTCTGCCTCCTGCCTGCCAGAGAGAACACTTATGCATGGTCTTCATTGGGGGATGGAACAACTTCCCTATGAGGAGAGATCAAAAAGACTGGGATTGTTCAGCTTGGAAATGAGACGACAGAGTGGGGATAGGAGGGAGGTCTGTAAAATCATGACAGGTGGAGAGAGTGAATAGGGAAGCATCATTTGCCTCTTCACGTAACATGATTAGGCAGCAGGTTTAAAACACAAGGCAGTACTTCTCGCGTGGCACTTGTTGCAGGGGGATGTGAAGAAAAGTATGACTGGGTTAAAAAGAAGAACTGTATCAGTTCATGGGGGACAGCCCATCAATGGCTGTTAGCCAGGCTGGGCAGGGACACAACCCCATGCTGTGGGTGTCCCTAAATTTCCAACTGCCAGAAGCTGGAAGGAGGTGAAAGGTGCTGGATCACTGGATAACGGCCCTGTTCTAGTCATTCCCTCTGCAGCACCTGGCCGCTCCCAGAGCCAGGACACTGGTCTGACCCAGCCCGGCGGTGCTGCTGCTGTTACGTGAACCCCTTTAGAATGTGGCTGGCCGGCTCCCCAGGCTAGTGATCCTGGCCACAGCTGTTCCTGAGTTCTTAACTAGCCCTTTTAGTCAGACCCAGCGGTGGGGCTCAGTGCAGGAGTCGCTGGGTAACGCTCTCTGGCCTTTGTTATGCAGGTGCTCAGACTAGAAAGTCCCTTCTGGCCTTAAAAACCTAGGAATCGAACCTCGGAAGGTGCTGCTCTAGCCTCAGCCCTGAGCATGGAAATACCCTGTCACTGCAGATCTGCTCCGCAGGGTAACGGGAGGCTGAGCTGTGGACTCTAGGGTCTCCAATACAGCTTCACTCATGTGAGTGCAGCGGGCGCGCAGTCCCCGGGGAGCTGGAGGCTGGTCTTCCCGGAGGCTAGCAAGAGAGTTGGTTTGTTAGTACTGTGGCATTGCCTTGGAGCCCCAGTTACAGACCAGGCTCTGCTGTGCTAGGTGCTGTACGCAGAGCCTGCCCCAGTCAGCTCGCAGTCTAAAGAGAAGGAAGCGCTGAGAGTCTGTTGGTCAGCATGGTAGGCAGTGCTCTCGGCACACCAGCTGCTGTCTTGTCTGTGATGCCAGAGGCCCATCGCGGAAGGCAAGGCATTGCGAACACAAGCATGAGCTAAGGCTGTTTCTGAAGGGGGGATATGAGCAGGAGAGAGCCCCTGTGACGTCGCCTGAACTGGTTGTGATGTTGCCTCTTTGTGCACGCCTGGAGCCCCTTTGCTTCGGGTTGTCATGGTGACAGACACGGAGCTGGTGTTAGCTGGCCGCTTTCCAGTGCAGTCGCTACCACGGGGCCTTTGGGTTCTAAGCGCAACACTTAGGAATGAGCTGGTCAAACCAAGCCCTGCCGGGCGGGCTTGAAAGGGATAGTGCTGTCAAGAGCGGAGGGGAGTGCGAGAGCGGATTATTAGGGGCCAGGCAGCACGCTGCACATCCTGGTTCTGCCTTATACCCCCAGGAAAGGCTTTCCTCAGTGCTTTAGTGGGGCTGGTGGGGGCTTCTGTGCTCCCTCTTCTGCCCCTTCCCTGGGATCTCACCTTTGTCTCCCTGCTGGTTTGGCAGATCATTGATCCGAAGATGCCACGGGAGGGTATGTTCCACCATGGCGTCCCCATCCCAGTGCCTCCTTTGGAGGTGCTGAAGCTGGGAGAGCAGATGACTCAGGAAGCACGAGAGCATCTCTACCTCGTCCTCTTCTTTGACAACAAGCGCACCTGGTAAGGGCCGGCCAGGGCTTTCTCCTGATGTGTGCCAGCTCTGCGGTCCCCCAGCAAGACAGAGCAAGGCCTGCTGGGGATGGGGTGGTGAGGGCGAGTCAGTGACCACCACCAGGCTGGGGTTGGGGTAGGCAGACGATGGAAAGCCTCAAATGAGGTGTGATGTCCTTTCCTCCAGGCAGTGGCTGCCCCGGACCAAGCTTGTGCCACTGGGTGTGAACCAGGACCTGGATAAGGAGAAGATGCTGGAGGGCCGCAAGTCAAACATCCGCAAGTCTGTGCAGATCGCCTACCACCGCGCCATGCAGCACCGCAACAAGGTGCAAGGCGAACAGAGCAGCGACTCCAGCGAGAGCGACTGACGCCAGCTGCTGCCTCGGTGATCCACGGGCTCTGCCATGGCTTCTCCGTCTCAGGGCAAACAGGGCTCTCAGTCCTGGGCACTTAGTGCAGCTGGTCTGCACAGGAGCAGGGGCTTGCCCCGTCACGGGGACAGAGCGTGCTCCTGAAAGCCGCCAGGGCTGAGCACAGGCGTGAGTGGGTTAGAGCAGACACAGCCGGAGCTATCGCCTGCTGCCGAAGGCAGTGCCCAGCAGTACCCTCTGCACCCTCCCCCCTTTCCACCTGGCACTGCTGGAGCCTCCGCGCCTCGTGTGCTGCCCTGCCGGGCCCTGCTCCCTGCCTCGAATGTCACCTGCCCGGGGCAGGGCCGTTCCCTGGGGCTGGGGCCTGCCCCCCGTGCCGTGGCACGTCTCCAGCGGGGGAAGGGGCACTGTAAATACTGTACAGACGGGAGAATTTAAATTATTCTCAGTGGTAGCCCGTTTGTGTCTCGGGGGAAGCATTTTGGTACTAAACAGCGCTTCCTCTCATGGCCCTTCCAGCCTGTGTAGCCCGGGACTTCCTTTGTACTCTTCTTACTCGCACACTTTGATACGGTAGCTTTGGGGAGCGGCTGCGCCCCGCCCTCCCCTCCCCCACTGGACTCGCGTCTCCTCCTCCCGCCGCGGTCAGACGCTCGTTTGTATTTATTTGGAAGGAAGAAAATCTATTGATTCTTAGACAATAAACCGTCTATTTGCAGCCGGGCCTGAGGCTGGGGGGGTTGGTGATGGGCGGGGCGGGGCCTGGGCAGTGCGAAGGGGCGGAGCGGGATCGCTGGGGGCGGGGCCTGGGCAGTGCGAAGGGGCGGAGCGGGATCGCTGGGGGCGGGGCCTGGGCAGTGCGAAGGGGCGGGGCACGTCCCCGGCGCTGGGGGGGCGGGGCTGAGACCATAGAGGCGCCGGCGGCGGCCTAGAGCGGGGCCCGGGCGCGCGGCATGAAGCGCTGCGGGGGCCCGGCGCTCTGGGGCCACCTGCCCTGCCCGCGCTCGGAGCTGCGGCTGGAGCTGGTGCTGCGCTGCGGCCAGGCCTTCCGGTCAGCGGGGGGTCCGGGCCCCGGGGGGCGGGGCGGAGATGGGGGAGGGGCTCTGGGGGGTGGGGCGCAGCGAGGGAGCAGAGATGAGGGAGGGGTCCGGGGCCCCGGGGGGCGCAGCGAGGGGGCGGTTGGGGGAGGGGTCCGGGGCCCAGCGAGGGAGGGGGTGGAGTGGGGCGGGGTGGTTGGGGGAGGGGTCCGGGGCCCAGCGAGGGAGGGGGTGGAGTGGGGCGGGGCGGTTGGGGGAGGGGTCCGGGGGCGCAGCGAGGGAGGGGGTGGAGTGGGGCGGGGTGGTTGGGGGAGGGGTCCGGGGCCCCGGTGGGTGGAGTGGGGCGGGGTGGTTGGGGGCGGGGTCCGGGGCCCCGGTGGGTGGAGTGGGGCGGGGTGGTTGGGGGCGGGGTCCGGGGCGCAGCGAGGGAGGGGGTGGAGTGGGGCGGGGTGGTTGGGGGAGGGGTCCGGGGCCCCGGTGGGTGGGGTGGTTGGGGGAGGGGTCCGGGGCGCAGCGAGGGGTGGGTGGGGGAGGGAGCAGGGCCCTGGAGGTCCACCCCCTCTCCCCCGTGCAGACCGCGCCCAGCTCCGCGGGGGAGTCAGCCCCGAGACCCCGGCCCTGGCCCCCCGGCGCCCCAGCCCCTGCACTGGGGTCCTGCCAGCGGGGCCTCGCGTCTCTCCAGCACGTGCCTGCCCCGGGAGCTGCCCCACGTGGGCAAAGCCCTTGGGGCAGTTGGGGGGCCCCTGGGGCCCTGGGCCGGAGGATCCAGGCCCCTTGGTGGGCCAGGAGCACAGCAGTGCCGGGCAGCCACCCCCTGGCGCTGACTGGCCCGTGTGTGTGTCAGCTGGAGGGAGCGCAGCCCCGGGCACTGGACCGGGGTCCTGGCGGGCCGGGTGTGGACGCTCAGGCAGACGGAGGAGCAGCTCTGGTACACGGTTCACGAGGAGGAGGAGGAGGAGGAGGAAGGCAGCCGCACAAAGGCCACGGGGCAGGAGCTGCAGCCCAGGGGAAGAGGCGTAGCAGGGAGCCTGCACCCTGAGGCCCCTGCCATGGAGGCTTTGGGTGAAGCCCAGCAGATCCTCCATGACTACTTCCAGCTGGACGTAGGCCTGGCCGGGCTGTACCAGGCCTGGGGTGCTGTGGACCCGCACTTCCAGAAAGTGGCTGCCAGTTTCCCAGGTACATTGGTGCCGGGCAGCCGGAGCAGAGGGCTGAGCTGGGGGGATCATGCGTATGTCATGGGTCACCTGGCAGCAAACTGGGACAGGAGCAATGTCTCAATGGGACTTTCTTCTGGCCAGTGCTTTTCGCTGTGGGGGCTGGAGGGGCAGAGCTCCAGCGCGCTGACCCTGGCGTGCAGACACAGGCTACCTTGCGCCGAGGGCTCACATGGGCGTGGGGACAGGAGCCTTCTTCCATTGACCAAGCTGCATCTGGGCCGGGGCTGCTCGTCCAGCAGAGCTCCTGCTCTCCGAGCCCTGAGCGATGCCATGGCCAATGGGCAAGGGCAGTTCCTCTTCTCTGCTGCCTGGCCTGTGCGTGGCAGCTCGGCCGTGCCCTCTGGGTGAAAGTCACTCATAATGGGGCTGGCTGAGCCATTGGCCTAGCCCCCGCCGGGGGAAGCAGGCCAGCCCTTGCCACATGCCTGCTGGCTCCTGATTGGTTCGTGGCTCTTCCCAGCTGTTCTGCTCTGCTCTTGGTGCCCAAGGCTGAGTGGGCTTTTCCTAGGAGGGGGTGTCAGGGTGCTGCCCCTCCAGCAGGGCCTCGGCACCATTCCTCACCACCTGCTTCTACCATGTCACACTGCTGCACCACCCCAGCCCAGGGGCTCTGTCTGAGTGGCGCCCAGGAGCAGGGCCCTGGTAACGTGGACAGCTCAGTGGTTTGAGCATTGGCCTACTAAAGCCAGGGTTGTGAGTTCAATCCTTGAGGGGGCCACTTGGGGATCTGGGGCAAAATCAGTACTTGATCCTGCTAGTGAAGGCAGGGGCCTGGACTCAGTGACCTTTCAAGGTCCCTTCCAGTTCTAGGAGATGGGATATCTCCATTAATTTATTTATACCTGGTGGGCTCTGGGTCAGTTTCCCAGGTGGTAAGGCCAGGCCTAAGCTCCAGGGGGGCCTTTCTTGCCTGCAGGACCCAATCCCATAGGTCTTGATCCTTTCCAGTCTCCCTGCTTCCCAGCACACTGTCCCCCCTCTGTGGGGGGCCAGCGTTCCTTGGCCCGCAATGTCCAACTTGCCAGGCTGAGCTAACGCACGTTTTGTGGGAAGGGGCCTAGCGAGCCGCACGCCTGCCCGGCTCCGCAGATTTACCCTCCCTCAGTCCGCGGTCAGCCGGGATTGCAGATTTCCTGCCCGGGGAGCAATGGGAATGCTGAACAGCGTCAGGCTCACGCTGACTCCCGGGGAAGCCCACTAGAAACACCCCCATTCGATGGTGGTCCCCCATTGACGCCTGCTCTGGGAGAGCTGGCAGTTAGCCAGGGCTTACCCCAGGCAACAGGTACCGTGTTGAGATAGTACCGGACAAATATTTGAAGGAGACAGCTCTGCAGCAGTGAGGCAAACGCCTTACAACAGTTACATTTATCGGCTAAACATGGAAGCTCCTAAAAGAATGCCATGTGCCATGTGCCCCAAACACCGTGGGCTGGCATTGATCATATTCACCCTTTCATTCCTTGTTAGTTGAATCCCGTATCAACTTTTCTTTATTTTGCCCCGGGGTTGATGTCAGGTGATATCCCACTTGCCCTTTTTGAATATTGACCTGCCCTTAGCACTCGTCTTGTCTTCTGGAATTTCCCAGCTAGTCCAAGATTTATTTAAAAGTAACATCAGTAGCCCAGAGATCTCCTCAGTCAGCTCTCTTACGACTCTTGAGAGCCAGTTTTCTAGACTTGCTGATTTAAACATTTGTCCCTAGTAGATGTTGTTTAACAACCTCCTAAATTGCTAATGGACTGGAAAGTACTTCATCATCCTCATGTGACATGATATGCTTCTTTCCAAACACAGAACAGTTATATTTAATGAACACTTCTGCCTTTCCCGCATCATTACCAATTATACCATCTCTGTCTAGCCAGGTTTATACTATTGTTCTTTCTTTTATTCGTAATATACTCAAAAACTCCTTATTCTTGCCAGCCATGGATTTTTCCCTTATTAATTTTCTACATTTCATAACTTAAAATTGATATAAATTGCCATCTGTTTCCTCTTTTTCCCATTTGTTATATATAGGTTTTTTAATTTCTAATTGCTGCCTTCACTTCACCACTGAACAGGCCTCCTAACAAAGTTGTCCTTTCTCACTTGTAGAATCGTGGCATTTTGGCCGTCTGATTAACTCTTCTTGAAGAACTTCCAATTTGTTAATTTTTTTCTGTCTACGTTTTTCCTTCTGATCAATTTCACTCATAATCTTCTGTAGTTGTGGGGCATCAGCTGTTTGGAAGCACCAGCTCCCCACTGCAGTTCTGGCACCGTCTTCATTCCTGTCCCTTGGTGCGTGTCACAGTGAGTTAGCATTGCTGTGGGCAGCCGTGTGCCTCCCCGACCCCAGTGCTGACTGCCCTGGGTGTCTGGCTGCCTTGGCTCACTCAGGGCAGCAGGGGTCTCGGAGTAGTCGGGGGGGAAACAAACGGGCATCACATCTCGCACAGATAACCCAGCTCATGCATTTCCCCCGAGTCCCGTAGGAGCCTGCTGGGCACAGGGCTGAGAGCTGGATTCCAGTCTCAACTGCTGCTACTTGGCAAGTCCCTGCCTCTGTCTCCTGTCCCCCGGCTTGGAGCGGTAGGGCCAAGACGATCTGTTAGCATGTGCTCTGCAGAGGTGGACGTTGTCAGCCCGCCCAGGCATGCCCTGTCAGTGTAGCGTACCCGCTGACAGAGGCGAGTCCCTGGCCCTGTTGCGCCACGTGCTACCCGAGCAGTGTACCAGACACCCTGCCGCTTGGGCCCATTGCAAGGGGGGAGCTCTTGGAGGGGCGGTGCTGAGAGACCCTTCCTCTGCTCCGGGGCCCTGTGCAGGGTTGGGGTGCTCAGCGGGCCGGGGCGCAGGGTCTGGTGCGGCACACAGTCGCATCTCTTGGCTCAGCCGGTCTTTGTAAAGGCCAGAGGCCGAGGGAGGAGGTGGCGGACGGTCTGGGGCGTGTGGAGCCCCGGCTGTGCCGTGCCCTGCTGAATGCTGGTCCTGTGACTGGGGCGGACCTTGGCTCCTGCCCGGCGCGAGGAGCTGGGCTGGGGCCTGCCCAGGCTGTGGGGGCCTGAGTCCTGCTGGGGTATTTGGTGCCGGCCCCGGGGAGGGGTGGTGGCTATGGGGGCTTTGCGTGGCATTGCCATGTGGAGGCCAGGCAGCACCTTCCCTGTCTGAGGCTGCCCTCTGGCCTGCAGGCGTCCGCGTGCTGCGCCAGGATCCCGTCGAGTGTCTCTTCTCCTTCCTCTGCACCTCCAACAACCACCTGGCGCGCATCACGGGCATGATTGAGCGCCTCTGCCGGGCCTTTGGGCGCCACCTCTGCCGGCTGGATGGGGAGCCGTACCACGCCTTCCCCTCGCTGCAGGCCCTAGCTGGTGAGTATGTCCTGCCCCTCCCCCCCCCCACCGGCTGGCAGCCCCGCATCTGCCCCCCCCGCCGGCTGGCAGCCCCACGCCCACCCCCACCTGCCCCCCCCCCCCACCGGCTGGCAGCCCTGCGTCTGCCCCCCAACGCCAGCTGGCAACCCCACGCCTGCCCCCCCACACCGGCTGGCAGCCCTGCGTCTGCCCCCCAACGCCAGCTGGCAACCCCGCGCCCGCCCCCTCCTGCCCTCCCACACTGGCTGGTAGCCCCACAGCCGCCTCCTTGTACCCGCCTCCGGGCCAGCAGCTCAGCTCCGACCCCCTTGTACCACCTCCCCGGTGTCTGTCCCCCCACCCGTCAGCCCAGCCCCTGCCCCCACCGGCAGCCCAGCCCCCGCCCCATGGCTGACCTGCTGTTCTGGTGCAGGGGCTGATGCTGAGCGACGGCTCCGGGCTCTGGGCTTTGGCTACCGGGCGAAGTTTGTGAGCCAGAGCGCCCAGGCCGTGCTGAGGCAGTTTGGGGCCGAGGGGTTGCACCAGCTGCGCAGCACCCCGTACCCAGAGGCCAGGAGGCTGCTGTGCGCCCTGCCTGGCGTGGGGGCCAAGGTGAGTGCTGGGCCCCCAGGGGCTCGGCGCAGGCACCTGGCTCCTTTCACCTCAGCCCTCGCGTGGCGGCCCGGGAACAGGGCCCCATCCTGCAACGGGCTGGGGCACAGGGGATGTGAATGGCAGGAGCAGCTCAATGTAGCAGGCTGGGGGTGGGGGGGCATGTGGGGGTGTGCTGATGGCAGGGTGGGGGTCAGGAGGGGGTGCTGATGGATGAGGGTGCTGATGGCAGGGTGGGGGGCAGGTGAGGGGCGCTGGGGGAGAGGGGCAGGTGAGGGGCGCTGATGGCAGGGTGGGGGACAGGTGAGGGGCACTGATGGTGGGGTGGGGGGCTCTGATGGCTGGGGGAGGGGGCAAGTGGGGGTGGGGGGCGCTGATGGCTGGGGCCTGACCCCCCTCCCCCCCTTGGGGCAGGTGGCAGACTGCGTGTGCCTGATGGCACTGGACAAGGCAGAGGCCGTGCCCGTGGACACCCACGTGTGGCAGATCGCCCGGCGGGACTACAGCCTGGAGCTGGGCTCAGGTGCCCGGAGCGTGACGATGCGCGTGCACAGTGAGCTCGGTGAGTGCCGGCGGGGAGGGGGGGTTGTCGTGCTGGGCTCCTCCCTGGGGAGCAGCTCAGCAAGGAGAGGGTGTAGGGAGGCCATGTGGCCCAGGGGCTGCTCCCCCCCTTCACTGGAATTTTCTCTTCTCAGGAGACTTTTTCCGGCAGCTCTGGGGGCCCTACGCAGGCTGGGCGCAGGCGGTGAGTAGTGCCCAGACCATGTCCCCAGAGGGCCCCCCCCGCAGACACAGGCCTGGCCTGCAGAGAGGGGCAGCCCACAAGGTCAGATCCCCCTTCCCACGTCTGGGCGCGCCCTCTCCACCCCCAAGCTCCCCATCTCTCCCTGTCTCGCAGGTTCTCTTCTGTGCTGATTTAAAGACGTTCCGGCAGAACCCTGGCACAAGCGTCGGCATGAAGGGGGGCCCAGCCCCAACAGTGGCTTCTCCGGCCCATTGCAGACCCACCGCTGCCCTGGAAGCAGGGGGGCAGGACTTGGCTTCGCCTGGGGCCACAGGGACTCTGTGCACAGAAGCAGCTCCAGCCCCTTGTGCCCAGACTGGCAAATGCCAGCGTGGGGCCAGCCAGAAGCGGCCCCATGGGGAAAAGTGCTGCACCAGCCCCGGCCCCTCCCCACAGGGAGCTGGGCACTGAGCTGTGCTGCTGGGGGAGGGGAGATAACAGAGCAGGGGGGGCCCAGTTACAGCCTCTCTCCAGGGCTGTGCCCGGCTGGGGGCTGGGTGTATGGACCAGTCCGTAACGTAGACTATCAACATCCAGAACAGCTGGAGGTGAAACGGGGGGAGGGTGGCTCAGTGCATGTTTATAGGCCAGGCTGGAGCAGTGATATGGCACCCACCAGGGCGAAAGGCCCAGGACCCGCCCAGCTTGGCTCAGCACAGCCACCCACTGAGGAAGCCGGTGTGGCGCAGCTGCCGACCTTTGACGAACACAGCGTGGCTTGAGCGTGGGGGAGAGCCCACGCGAGCCGGGCTTGGGCCCTTCCTTATGGCCGTAACCCTGGTGCGCTTCCCAGAGCTGGAGGGCCTGGCACTGGGAGGCGCACACTGCCAGCCTGCCTTGCGGGGTCTGCCGAGGGTTCCCATGTGCACTCATTCACCCTCCCCCTTGGGTCACCCCCCCCCCATGTCACAGGCTGGGGGGCCTGGGGCACTGACCCAGAAGAGCCTTGCCTTGGCCCGGCCACAGCGCGAGTGGATGGGGGCGGGGGGGGGATTCAGCCCCCTGGCCAGGCCCCCAGTGAGCAAAGCCGCCGGGCTGCATTCGCTGCTTTCCTTTAATACAAGCGTCAACGTAGAAACAGCCTTGCGTGGAAATTCTGCTTGACCATGCGGGGAGGGGCCGGGGACATGGGTGTGGGGGGCAGGAGCGGGGGCTAGAAGTGGGGGCTGCAGCTAGGTGAACCGGCCCCTTGTTCCAAGGCAGAGCCCAGCCCCAGCCAGTCACCCTGCAGCTTGGCTGCACCAAGCCCTACCCCCCGCAGTGGAGCTAGGCATGTGGCCTGCTCAGGGCCCCTTGCTGGGGGTCTGGCCAGAGCGCTAGCCCCAGCTCCCCTGATACCTGAGCTCCCTTCTGTGGAGCGGAGGGAGGGAGGGAAGGGGGCTGAAGTGGCGTGAGCAAGTACATGCAAGCCCCAGCATGGGGGATCAGTGTGCCTAGCCCAGGCGTGGCCCCCAGGGAGGCTGGGCCCTGGCTCTGCCCCAGGGGAAATGCTGGGTTCCTAGCCTGGACCCTGCAGGGGGGCGGCCATGCCCCAAGCGCCAGCTGCTGTTGCTGTCTCCGCCGGAGTCTCAGTCCCAGGCCAGCTCTCTGCTGTGGCCTGCCAGGGCTGCGTCCAGTCGCCCGGCTTGGCGCATGGCAGCCACCGCAATGAGACGCCAGCGCCACCCACCCCGCGCAGGTCGTCCCCGAGGCCAGGGCCCCCGTGGGGCAGTGCTGGCGAGGTAGGGCCATGCTGGGTGCCGTCAGTCCTGGGGGGGGCGGTGAGAGCTGGGCCCCAGCGACCTGTCACAGCCCCTGGAGTCTGACCCTGCCGGGAGAGAAGAGGCTGTCAGACGCAGCGTTCCTGCCTGGGGACTCGGCTCCGCCTGGCACGGGGAATATGGACAGGGGGATCGAGCCCTAGCCAACGGGCCCACCCAATTCAGTGTCCCTGGCCTGGCGACTCACCGTTGCTGGCGCCAGCCTCCAGCAGGTCGCAGGGGCTGGTTGGAGTGGTTTGCCCGGGTCCTTCCTGGCTGGTCCCAAGCTGCAGCTTCCTCATGTGTCTCACCACGGCGGTGGCATTGAACGCTTGCTGCACCAGGACAGAGGGGCAGTGTGAACGGGTGCCCCGAACGGCGCCAGCCCCAGGGCACCAAAGGAACGGGAGTAGGGCCCTACTAAATCCATGGCCATGAAAAGCACGTCACAGAGCGTGAAAACTGGTCTTTGGTGTGCGTCTACCCCTCCAGTCCGGATTTCACAGGGGAGACCCGCCTTTCTCACACTGGGGGTCCTGACCCAAAAGGGAATTGCAGGGGGGGTCACAAGGTTATTTTAGGGGGACTGAGGTATTGCCACGCTTAGTTCTGCGCTGTCTGCGGAGCTGAGTGTCCAGAGAGCACCCAGCCCCGCAGGCAGCGGCACAGACGTAGGGGTGGCAATACCGCAGCCCCCTCCACGACTCCGGTGTGGGTCAGGAGCCCACAATTACAGCACCCGACATTTCAGATTTAAAGAGCTGAAATCATGAAATTTACAATGTTTAAAATCCTATGGCTGAAATTGACCAAAATGGAGGATGAATTTGGTAGGACCCAGCAAG
This sequence comes from Chrysemys picta bellii, assembly GCF_011386835.1. Classification (NCBI taxonomy): domain Eukaryota; kingdom Metazoa; phylum Chordata; order Testudines; family Emydidae; genus Chrysemys; species Chrysemys picta. The sequence continues at coordinate 723,136 of NC_088797.1, forward strand.
TGCTGCCACAGCGCCCCCTGCTGGGAGCACCCAGAACTCTCCCCCCCCCCCCCACAGCCAGCACCCACACCCCTCCTCCCCACAGCACCCCCTGCTGGGAGCACCCAGAGCTCCCCCCCCACAGCCAGCGCCCCGCCCCCCCCCTCCCCACAGCACCCCCTGCTGGGAGCACCCAGAGCTCCCCCCCCCACAGCCAGCGCCCTGCCCCCCCCACAGTGCCCCCTGCTGGGAGCACCCAGAGCTCCCCCCCCCCCACAGCCAGCGCCCCGCCCCCCCCTCCCCACAGCGCCCCCTGCTGGGAGCACCCAGAGCTCCCCCCCTCCCCACAGCCAGCACCCCGCCCCCCCTCCCCACAGCACCCCCTGCTGGGAGCACCCAGAGCTCCCCCCCACACAGCCAGCGCCCCCTGCTGGGAGCACCCAGAGCTCCCCCCCACACAGCCAGCGCCCCCTGCTGGGAGCACCCAGAGCTCCCCCACAGCGCCCCCTGCTGGCAGAGGCCAGGGCTGGCGGAAGCTGCCAGGGTTGGGGTGGCGTAGCTGTGGGTCGCTGGGTGAGGCAGGGGGACAAGACACTCACTTTCCACTTGCTCTTGGCGAAGTTCTTTTGGATCTGTTCACTGACAGACTGGTGGATGTTCTTGTCCAGCGCAGTGTCTCCGGCGATCCTGAGACGGGCACAGACGGGGGGTTGGTGCCCAGGCAGACACGATCCTGGCAGCTCCCCCCCCCCACTGCTGAACGGGCAAGGCTGGGGGCAGAACGACCCGGCAGTGGCCAAGCCCCTGGCTGTGGAGGAACAGTCCCTGCCCCACTCCAGGGACGCCCTCGGGTGGGGTAGTTTGTCAAAGGGGACCCCCCGGGGGGGACACAGGATGGGCCCCTTACCAGGGATGCTGCAGGGCCTGCTCACATGTGAAGCGCTTGCTGGAATCCTTCTCCATTAAGTGCTGGATGAAATCTTTGGCTAGAACCAGATAGAATAAAGACCCATCATGGCAACCGCCGGCCCTTGCCCTTCCTCCCCACAGCCCCCCCACGTCACCACTGGCCAGGCTGGCCCCTGCCCAGCCTCCCCACAGCCCCCCCACGTCGCCGCGGGCCAGGCCGGCCCCTGCCCACACACACTGGGCGTCCCTGGAGCCCGTGGGGGAAGCAGCACCCAAGCCCTGCGCACCTGACTCAGAGATGTCGTCCCAGTAGGGCGAGTCGAATTCGTACTCGGCCCGCAAGATCTGCTCAAAGAGCTTTGCATCATTCTCGTCGTAGAAGGGGGGGTAACCACACAGCCTGTGGGGGGAGAGAGAGAGATCACTGCTGGGGGGGAGGAAGTGAGAGATGGGGGGGACCAGCACAGTCGGGGGGGAGGGGAGGGGGAGTGAGAGACGGGGGTAACTGCACAGCCTGGGGGGGGAATCACAGGAGGGATCCAGGGCATGTACCCACCCAGTCCAGGGGGATCCCCAGATCCCTGCGCCCCCCCGCCCCCCCCAGCCCCGCAGTACCTACAGGATGTAGGCGATGACACCAATGGACCAGCAATCCACAGCCTTGCTGTAGGGCTTCTGCGCCAGCACCTCTGGGGCTGCGGGAGAGGGGGGCAGCCGTGAGGATGGGGCTTGGTCTCCTTCGAAAGAGTTAATTACACGACGGCCCCCCCCAACAGGGAACCCCAACGCAGGGCAGAACCCCCTCCCGTGACAGGGAACCCCACGCAGGGTAGAACCCCCCCCGACACAGAACCCCAACGCGGGGCAGAACCGCCTCCCCCGACAGGGAACCCCGACACAGGGCAGAACCCCCTCCCGTGACAGGGAACCCCAACGCAAGGCAGAACCCCCTCCCGCGACAGGGAACCCCAACACGGAGCAGAACCCCCTCCCCTGACAGGGAACCCCAACGCAGGGCAGAACCCCCCCCCTCCCCAGGAAAGCGCAGGTGGGGCAGGCTCCCTGCCCCCCGCCGTCACTCACCCACGTAGCCAGGGGTCCCGCAGGCCGTGGACATGACGCTGCCAGAGCCCTCGATCTTCGACAGGCCGAAGTCGCTGATCATGATCTTGGAGTCCGGGTCCGGGCTGTAATAGAGCAGGTTCTCGGGCTGCACCGAGCCAGGGGGTCAGCCAGGGCCTGGGTGGCTCCAGCCCCACAGCCCACCCCAGCCCAGGCCCCGCCCTTCCCCCCACATCCTTCCCCAAGCGTGACAGGGCCTGTCCTGTGTGCCCCACACAGCACATTTCCTGCCTGCCCTCACGTCCTGGCCTTACCACGATCTCAGCCGCCCCCCGTGCCCTGGCCCTGCCCCATGGCCTCACCTCCTGCCCCTGCCACGATCCCAGCCGCCCCCCCCGCAGTTCCTGCCCCATGACCTCACCTCCTGCCCTGGGCCCCTGCCACAATCCCCGCCTGCCCATTTGTTCCCATCCCTACCAGCCTTCTGTCCCCCATTAGCCTTGCTCCTAGCCCTCCAATCTCCTCCCCTCCCCATGCCTCCCACCGTGGCAGTCGAGTCAGCCTGCCCAGGCTCCAGCAGGGGGCGCTGAGTCTCCAGGCCAGCAGTGTAGGGCCCGGGCCCGGGCTGCAGAGAAATATGGCAGGGGCCGTCCTGCTCAGACCCTCCACCCAGCACTGGGCACTCGGGCGCTCTGGGGTCGGGGAAGAGGCACAGGGAGGGCGTGGGAGGGGCTGGAGCATGCGCAGTGCAAATGGGAGCTTTGGGGAATTTCGCAGACACTCGCCGTCTCGCTGAGCTCGCGAGACCAGAACTCTTCTGCGGCTCAGAACACAGCACACTTGGGCCGGGCTCCCAAGATGGGCAGAGCCCCCTTGGCCCCAGAGCACGAGGCTGCGCGAGGCACCTGTTGCCCGCAGCTCATTCTCGGGAGCGGCTGGGCCGTTCTGCTGGAGGCAGCCCCGTGACCTGGGAAGGGGCTGGGATAGGAGCAGCCTGGCAAAGTTACACGCCACGGAAATCAGGAGCGCTGGGCAACCTTCTCGACCGGCGCAGCTCCCTGCGCCACTTGGGGCCCAAACCAGCCTCGTGAGTGCTGAGCCCGGCCCGCCCCTGGGAGACGAATCGGCTGCTGCTTGCCCATGGCTGGCACCTCTGGTGTCTGCAGAGAAACCAACACGCCCTGCAGGGCACCCCGGGACAAACGCAAGCCAGGGTATTTCAGAAAGTCCAGACTGACGAGACGGGCCCCGGATCGCTGTGAAGGCAGCTCCACACGCCCTTGTGCTGTCTGGAAACCACTACAGGCAACCGTCATAAAACTCTCCGGCAGCAGCCCCTGGCCTGTTCCATTGGGCAGCTGGGACACAGCACCTGCAAACAGATCCCTCGTCCCGGGAGCTCCCGGCCTGCCAGCCGGCTCCCCACCCTGCCAGCCGGCTCCCCTCCCCAGCCCTTTGGGCCGCCCTTCGCACCCGCACTGCCGAGCGAGTGTGGGGCCAACAACGCAGCCAGCTGCCAGCAGGGCCAGGCACTCGCAGACCCCTCCCTGCAGGACACAGCAGCCGCCCCCAGGCACCGCGCAGCGGCACGGCCCACGCAGCTGGAACACGAGCCTCACAACCCACACAGAGACTGGGGAGACCCCGCTGTGCCCGCCCCGGGGGAGGGAGGCAGAGCTGCTGCCGGGTGTGGAAGGCACATCAGCCCTGACCTGCGGCTCAGCCTCCCCCCCACAGGCTCCGGGACAGGCCTTTGGTGACGCCTTGGCAGACCTGGTGCAGGCACTTGCCAGCAATGCTTTGGCGACTCAACCGCTTGCGTTTAGCTGTGCCATGCGGGCAGACGCTGGCTCACCTTCAGGTCCCGGTGCACAATGCCCATGTCGTGCAGGTACCGCACGGCATCCAGGATCTGCCGGATCAGCTGGCTGGCGTCCCGCTCCGTGTAGAACCCCTTCTCCACAATCCGATCAAAGAGCTCCCCGCCTGAGACGCTGCGGGTGGCGGGGAGAGCTTCGGGTCAGCCCCCGCCCCACCGTGGGACGTGCGTGTGTCAGGGACTAGCCCCCACCCCAGCCGTGGGACCTGTATGTCAGGGACTAGGCCCCGCCCCGGCCGTGGGACGTGCGTGTGTCAGGGACTAAGCCCCACCCCAGCCGTGGGACGTGCGTGTGTCAGGGACTAGCCCCCGCCCCAGCCCCAGCCGTGGGACCTGTATGTCAGGGACTAGCCCCCGCCCCGGCCGTGGGACGTGTATGTCAGGGACTAGCCCCCGCCCCAGCCGTGGGACGTGTATGTCAGGGACTAAGCCCCCGCCCCAGCTGTGGGACATGTATGTCAGGGACTAGCCCCCGCCCCAGCCGTGGGACATGCGTGTGTCAGGAACTAGCCCCCGCCCCGGCCGTGGGACGTGCGTGTGTCATGGACTAGCCCCCACCACAGCTGTCTCCAGCACCAACACAAGTGCATCCCCTCCCCGCTCTGCCAGCCAGGGAGCCCCCTTCCCCCACTCACAGCTGCATGATGAGATAGAGGTGACCCCCACTCTCGTAAATGTCATCCAAAGCCACAATGTTGGGGTGCTTGATCCTGAAAGAAAGATGGGGGGGCAGCTTATGAGACGGGGGGCTGGAGACAGGGACGCTGTGGGGAAGATGGGGGGGCTGAAGATGGGGAGCTGTAGATAGGAGGGCTGCAGGGGGTGCTGAAGACGGGGGGCTGTGGGTGAGATGGGGGGCTGGAGATGAGTAGGCTGGAGACAGGGGGGCTGTGAAGGAGATGGGGGGCCATAGGGGAGCTGGAAATGGGGCCACGGTGGAGATGGGGGGCTGGAGATGGGTAGGCTGGAGACAAGGGGGCCGCGGGCAAGACGGGGAGACCATGCGGGGGGGTCGTGGAGGAGATGAGGGGCTGGAGGTGGGTAGGCTGGAGATTAGGGTGCTGTGCGGGAGACAGGGAGCCTGCTGATGGGGGTGCTGGAGACGGGGGGCCGCGGGCGAGACGGGGAGACCATGCGGGGGGTCGTGGAGATGAGGGGCTGGAGGTGGGTAGGCTGGAGATTAGGGTGCTGTGCGGGAGACAGGGAGCCTGCTGATGGGGGTGCTGGAGACGGGGGGCCGCGGGCGAGACGGGGAGACCATGCGGGGGGTCGTGGAGGAGATGAGGGGCTGGAGGTGGGTAGGCTGGAGATTAGGGTGCTGTGCGGGAGACAGGGAGCCTGCTGATGGGGGTGCTGGAGACGGGGGGCCGCGGGCGAGACGGGGGCTGCAGGGGAAGTGATGAAGGAGCCAGCCCTCGCAGACACCAGGCCCTGCTCTGGGGTGCTGTTCGCTCCTCCACGGACAGAGGCTTCAGCCCTCACAGCCCACGTGAGGCCGGGCAGACAGCGCAGCCCGGCCCCAGGTCCTGCAGCCCAGCCAGTCCCCCAGCTGCATCCTGGGCCACAGGCAGCCAGGGGGTAACGCCTGGGCACCACAGGTCTCCTCCCATGGACCAGAGATGGGGCGCAGGGGTCACCTTTGCTCTCTGCTCGGTCTCGCTCTGCACCCCACCACCTGAGGCAGCGGCCTGCCCCGCAGGAATGCCCTGGGGCAGAAGCTCCCCAGCCCGGCCCATGGTGCCGGGCGCGGGAGCAGGAGGGCACATGGCCAGGACTGTCCTGCCCCAGCTCCTGGGACCCAGAGGGGCCCAAGCTAACGCAGCTCTGTAGGCTGCCAGGCCTACCTGGGGGCGGCCCAGCCCAGGCAGCCCAGGCTCGCACCATGCAGCAGACACCCCCCACTCCTCCTGCCGGCCCTGGGCCCAGCCGCGCCAGCCTCCAGAGCAGCTCCAGGCCCCACTCGAACCTGCTGCCAGAGGGTCGCCCGCTGCCCTCCCCAGCCCAACAGCGGGGGGATTAGGGGTGTGGCAGCTGGGCCTTGGCCAGGCGGGCAGCTTGCCCAGGAGTCCCGGGACACAGCTGGCTCAGGTGCGGTAGGGACATCACGAGGCTCCCGCCCGGGGTTATTTTTAGAAAGACTCTGATAAGTGGCCCAGATGTCTGGCTGTGGCAGAGCTCTGTGAGCGACCCGCCAGAGGAGACTCTGGCCCCGCCTGGCACAAGCAGCGGGGCAGGAGGCAGGGCTGGTGCAGAGCCGGAGCTGCCCGGCTGCGGGAGGGACGGTCACTCACAAAGGCGCACACTCACTGGGGGTGAGCCAGGCCAGCCCTGCACCCACGGGCGCATGCAGAGCCCGGCAGTCACGCTGCCCGTAGCGGCAGCACCTACTTGTGCAGGACGGCGATCTCGTTCTCCAGGCTGGTCTCCTTCCCCTCCAGGGCCTTCTTGGCAATGCACTTAATGGCCACCAGCTTCCGGCTCGTCTTCTCCTCAGCGAGCACCACCTCGGAGAAGGCTCCCCTGGGGAGAGAGGGGGGTGAGCTGGGGCGAGCCCCCGAGGGGCAGGGCTGAGCCGCCAGGGGGTGCTCTGGGGGGGAGCCAGGAGCAGCCCAGGCGTGAGAAGCACAGCTGGCTGCGGTTGGCATGGTAACAGCCGGAAACCCCAGCTATTTCTAGCCGAGAATGAGGGCTGGGGGGAGGGGGAGGCAGAGACGTGCTGCCCGAGCTGGGGCGCCGGGGTCACACCCGGGCCTGGCCCTGCACAGGGCTCAGGGCTTCCCCCTCCCTCTGCGGCAGGGTCGGGACACGGGGCTGTTGCCAAGGGCCCATCTGGGAGCAGAACCAGCTCTGGGCCCTGGCCGGCCGCTCCCCCGAAAACAGCAGGGGTAGGAGCCCGGCCCTCGGAGATGCCAAGCTCTGAGTCTCCTCCCACTGCCGTGCCAGAGGTGGGGACAGCCCAGGCCTGGGCCGGCTGGGCTCCATGACTGGCTAGCAGGATGCTAGCGAGTCACGGGGGGCCAGGCAGCACTGCGTCCTTGCCCCCCACTCTGCCCCAGGGGCCACCAAGCGCATCCCCCCGCAGGCTGCCTCCAAGGAGCCAGCCCTGACCCCCAGCCCAGATCATTCATCCCCTTCCACCCTCACTGCTCTCCCCAGGCAGGTCACACCCAGCGCTAGCGCCCTGAGCCAGCCCTGGGCCAGAAGTACCTGGATAACCAGTCCCCACGTTCCCCCCCGAGCCAGCCGCACCTTGGCACCAGGAGAGGGGTCCCTGTATACACAGCCCCCACGTTCCCCCCCAGAGCCAGCCGCACCTTGGCACCAGGAGAGGGGTCCCTGTATACACAGCCCCCACGTTCCCCCCCAGAGCCAGCCGCACCTTGGCACCAGGAGAGGGGTCCCTGTATACACAGCCCCCACGTTCCCCCCCAGAGCCAGCCGCACCACACACGGTGTTGGGAGACTTATCCCAGTCAAGAGGAGCTCTTGCGCCTGCCCCCCGCCATGGGCCCGGCAGCGAGCTCTCCTGCCAGGTTCAGAAGCAGCAGTAGCAGGTGTCTGGGCCCGAGCCAGGAGCCAGGCGAGCTGCCCGAGCTGACGCCACGCGGCTTGGCTGGGCGGCTGTTTGCACAAGAACATCCTGATCCAGCCCAGGAACCAGGCACGAGATAAGGGCGGATCGGAGCCGCCCCTGGCAGCTGGGAAAGGCCCAGCCAGAGAGCGCATGGAAACCAACTGTACTGGGCTCACCCCACCCCAGCCCCCACTGGGCCCTGGAGAGGCTCCCCCCCCCGCTCCTCCTCGCCAGGAACGGGGCACTCCAGGGCACAAAGCCAGGCCGCTGGGCCAATGCGGGAGGAGGGCTGGCAGGAGGAGACGGCACCCGGAGGCCCAGGTGATGGGCTGGTGCCCAGGACGGCGCAGGGCTGCTCCGGTGCTCAGGTGGGGGGGATTTAGCAGGAATTCCAGGCTCTGCCCCGCCAGGGCTGGTGCTCACGCACAGTCCGTCTGGAGAGACTGGAGCTTCGGATGACTTGGCAAGGGGCTGGTACCCTGCACCCCTGCTGGAGCGCTGCTGAGTGGGCTGCCCTCCTGCCCCGGCTCCAGCCCGCCGGCCGCTGACCCATGGCCAGCTAGCTTTCGACGTGCTCGCTTGGGCTGTAAACAGGAAAAGGCAGAGGCCGCCAGGGCCCAGGTTTCCGGAGAGGCCAGGAAGCGAAACGGTTTATTTAATACTGTGGCGCCTGTAACCCCAGTCCCCTGGGAGCCCCACACTGCCCTCCCACAGAAACCCCAGCCCTGACAATCCTGCACTGCCCCATCTTTCAAACCCCAGCCCCTAGGATCCCTGCACTGCCCCACGCCAGCTCAGGGGAGAAGTCAGTGTGTACGTTGATCCAGCTCCTGGCTCCCCAGAGGCCTGCAGACCAGCCCTGTGCGAGGGGAGTTGGGGATTATACAGAGGGGACCCTGCCAGTGCAGACCGAGTCATTCCCCCAGTGCAGACCAGGGGCCTGCCCTCGCCCCACTGGTCGGCGTGACGGGCGGTGAGCCCAGCACCAGCAGCCGAGACCTGGCCACGTGTTTCGTGTCTCGTGGCGTTGCAGCGAGGAGCGGGAGCAGTTGAAGGAGGGCTGTGCGGGTGGACAATGAGGTGGCTTTGGAGATGTTTGCGGGGAGGGGCAGCAGGGGAGAAAGAACAAAGGGGCTGGTTGGAGGGCGAGGGAGGCTGGCCTGGTGGCTGGTCAGAGGCAGGAGTCAGGTCAGCAGCCAGTGAGAGGTGGGTCGCGTGGGGATCGACGGCGAAGGGCCTTGGAAGTGCAGACCCAGCTCATGCTGGAGGGGGTAGAGCCTGGGGAGCCAGCGGCTCACACCCCCTCCCCCCAGGGCACCCCCTCCCCGCCCCCGGCAGTAGCTCAGGGCAGAGCCTGACGTGTGGGGCAGGGGGAGCCAGTGGCTCACACCCCCTCCCCGCCCCCCACAGTAGCTCAGGGCAGAGCCCGATGGGTGGGGCAGCGGGAGCCAGCGGCTCACACCCCTCCCCCCAGGGCACCCCCTTCCCTGCCCCCCGCAGTAGCTCAGGGCAGAGCCCGACGACGTGTGGGGCAGGGGGAGCCAGGGAGCCAGCAGCTCACACCCCCTCCCCGCCCCCCCACAGTAGCTCAGGGCAGAGCCCGACGTGTGGGGCAGCGGGAGCCAGCTCACCCAGCGCAGGGAGCAGATGCCATGACAACTAGGGCCCAAGGCCCGGTGCACTCAGCAGGGGCCTGGTGGGGAGCATCCTGCCCAGCTAAAGGCAGCGGGGACGGGGGGGGCACAGGCAGGAGGGAGGGGGTTGGGGGGAAGCAGGCTTTCAGGGGGGTCGCTGTGACTCCTGCTCTCTGTCAGGGAGGGGCACTGCCATGGGCAGGGGTGGGGGGGTGGAGCTGAGACTCCGGGGCAGCACAGCAGACAGGGTTTTGGTAGGAGCCCCCCTGCCCAGCAGCCATGTCGCTGGCTCTGTGCCCAGCCCACGGGGAGCAGACCTACGCCTGGCAGCCAGGAGGGCGAAGCAGATGCTCACCAGGGCTGGAGCAAGGCAAGCCCTGCAGGCCGAGCGTGGGCTCTGAGGGGTTCGCCAACCGGGGCTCGGGCTGGCGGGGAGAGCTGCCCGGGGACATGTGCCAGGGAGCTGGCTCTGGCCCGAGGGGGAGTAGGACCTACATGCAACTGACTGCACCCCCCGGCCACCTGTGCCCATGTGCCTCTGAGAGCCGCCCCCTCCCCCAGGAGTGGCAGTCGTTTGAGTGGGGGAGACGGCAACACCCACACCCTACACAACGCCCAGCTGGCCGCAAGCAAGCGGGGGCGGGGAGAAGAGTTCTGGGAGCCCCTCGTTCTGCTAGCAGCCCGAGCCGTTGTGGACCGTCTGTGGGACCCTGACGGCAGGATATTTCGGGACACTCCTTTGCTGTGTTCTGGGTATGGAAGTTGTGGGGCTGAACCCAGAGGACTCAGATGCCAACCGCTAAGGCCGGCCCCAGTGGCCCTCGGTCGGGCTTGCTGGCTTCTCTCAGCGGGACGCTCCATCGGTGCTGAGTGCCACTGGGCAGAGCTCGGCCTGGGCACAGCCCTGCGAGGTGATGGCACCAGACCCACAGTCACAGCGTCAGGACAGAGGCAGCTGGGGAGGAGCCGGGGACCAGCCTGGGGGTGGTGGGGAGCTGTGGGGCTAACAGCCTGCCTGCAGGGCTCACATTGCTCATGGCTGCCGCAGGCAGCCACAAGTCCTGGGGCCCATGAACTCTGCCCCATACCCCCCCACCCCCCAATCAGCCGGGAGATGTGTGCACGGACCGACACTGCCCACCAGTGTGATCACTGGGCCTCTTAGGTGGAGGTAACCCAATGGGGGGGGGGGCTTCCCTGGGGTACTGGGGGCCCTGCTCCATTTGTTGAGGGGAGGGGGGAGGCTTTGGGGGATCTGTGTAGAGCTTATGAAGGCTGATTCCATGAACTCTCTGAAGCACTCCGGCCCGGGGCCTGGCCTCCGGCACTTGCTGACAGGGCCATGGGGCGGCTCCGGGAGCAGCTCCAGGACAAAGCTACTGTGAACATGCAATGGCTCAGCCCTGGCCATGCAAGGGATCTGCTAAAAGGCCTGGCCAGGCTGAAGGAGACCAGCTCTCCCAGGCGGCCGGCAGGGAGCGGGGCCAGGGAAAGGAAAGCTGGCTGAGCGTTGGGGCCCACTGGAACAGAGCAGGAGCCGAGGGCTGCAGGGGCAGGGAGCGTGGGCACCGGGAGGCAGTGCTGGAGGGCCCTGGCAGGACGGAGCGACCGGAGGGCTCTCAGAGCGGAGGGGTTTCCACGCAGGCTTTGCATGGATCTCCCCAGGAATAAAGCGGGTGTGCGAGAGAGTCCCCGAAGGGTTACATGGAACGGACGTGCCCACGGGGAGGATGTGTTTAGGGTCGGGGCGTGGGGGGAAGTGAGGGAGGCCAGGCCTGGTCTTGGGGCCTAGGGAGCTGGGCTCCGGGCCCCACTCCTGAGCAGGGGCACAGCCCGAGTCAGGCCAGTGCCCAGAGGCAGCAGCCCGGTACGCGTGGACCAGGCACTAGCCCTAATCCTGCCTGTAATTAACACATTAATCCAGCGTAAGAGCTTTAGCCAGCCTCAGCGCTCCTGCAGCACCAACCTGCAGACCCCATGGGCTGGCGCCCAGCTCCATGGGCTGAGTCCCCAAACCAGCTGTGCCATGCCAAGCCAGGGAGCCCGGCCTGCCCGCAGCAGAGAGACGACTGCCCCCGCTGAGTGCCTGATGGGGGCCCAAGCAGGGCAGAGCCTGGCAGCGCCACTCCGGGTGGGCTCCAGGAGGGCACATGGCTGGTACCCACCCAGGAGGGGATCTCCTGCCGCCTCCCGCAGCTGGATGCCTGGCCAGCCCCAGCCCAGCCTCACCCCACCAGCACACCGAAGGGCTCTGCCAATATTGACCCAACCACTCCCGCAGCAGTGCCAAGCCTTGGGCTAATATTTGAGGCAGCAGGTTTCCATCCCGTCCCGGCCTGTGCCGTCCCCCCCAGCAACAGCCCCACTGGAGCCAACCGGGGTGTGTGTGCACGGTGGGGGGTGGGGCACAGGGCCACCACCTGGGGAGAAACAGCAACGGCTCCAGAGCTCCCACAGGGACATCCCTGCTCCCCACAGTGCCCCACTGGGACAGGCCGGGGCTGGAGCAGTTGGGAGCTCCCCCCAAAACCGCCCCTGCCCTGCCCCCACAGCGCCCCCTGCTGGGAGCTCCCCCCACAGCCAGCGCCCTGACCCGCCCCCACAGCGCCCCCTGCTGGGCGCTCCCCCCACAGCCAGCGCCCTGCCCCCACCCCCACAGTGCCCCCTGCTGGGAGCTCCCCAGAGCCAGCACCCTGCCCTGCCCCCACAGCGCCCCCTGTTGGGAGCTCCCCCGACAGCACCCCCTGCCCCACCCCCACAGCGCCCCCTGCTGGGAGCTCCCCAGAGCCAGCACCCTGCCCCGCCCCCACAGCACCCCCTGCTGGCAGCTCCCCCCCACAGCACCCCCTACCCCGCCCCCACAGCGCCTCCTGCTGGGGGCTGCCCCCACAGCCAGTGCCCTGCCCCGCCCCCACAACGCCCCACTGGTAGCTCCTCCACAGCGCTCCCTGCTGGGAGCTCCCCCCCATCCGGCGCCCTGCCCTGCCCCCATAGTGCCCCCTGCTGGGAGCTCCCCCCATCCGGCGCCCTGCCCTGCCCCCACAGTGCTCCGCTGGCAGCTCCTCCACAGCGCTCCCTGCTGGGAGCTCCCCCAATCCGGTGCCCTGCCCTGCCCCCATAGTGCCCCCTGCTGGGAGCTCCCCCCATCCGGCGCCCTGCCCTGCCCCCCCAGCACTGCCGGCCGGAAGGACTGGGGTGACAAACCCTGCCATGGCAGACGGGCTGCAAGGCCGGGATGGGCAGGGCGACGTGGGATGCATAGAGACGGGTCCCAGCACAGTGCCAGGCAGCGGCACCGCTGGTGCCCTGGGTGGGGCGGCTGGTCTGACTCACGTGCCCAGGGTCTCACGGAACTCGTAGATCTCCCGGATGTCCTGGGCTCTCTTCTTCCAGCTCGGCCCATCCTCACCCAGAGGCATCATCCTTCCCCGCTGGGCTGTCAGCCGCCTTCCCTGAGGTGCAGTGGGCAGCGCCCCAGCTGGCCTGCGCAGAGCACCAGCTCGATGGTACCACGCTCAGGGCCTGTGTGGAGCAGCATGAGGTGGTGGCATCAGAGCCGAAGAGCTGGCCACCTGTGCCGGCCTGGACAGGAGCTCGAGCTGAACCAGCAGAGCTGAGGGGTCAACGACTGGATCAGCCGGGGTGGGAGGGCGGGGCCGGGGGGCCGGGCCCAGGAGCTCAGCCTCTTGGAAACCCCCAGGAGTCCTGGTGGTGCAGGACCCCCGGTGTGGTGTGTGCCCAGCCCCAGGCCCATTGCCCCTCTCACTGGTGGGAGGGGCGAGGGGGGTAGGAGACTGCAGTAGCAGAGATTGGGGCCGGGGCCATGGCCAGCCAGGGCACGGGGCTCTTCACCCTACCGCCTCCCTGGGTCGCCAGGGCCCTGCCCCCAGCCTCTTCCACCCTGTCCTCAGCCCTGCCAATCCTGCCCCTGGCCACTCCAGCTCTGCCCCTGGTCCCACCAGCCCTGCCCTGCACCCGGTCCCGCCCCCCACCGCGCAAACGCTCTAGGGAGCGCCCCAGAGTAAAGGTGCAGATCAGATTAAAGGTCCATCCAGCCCAGTGTCCTGTCTGCCGACAGTGGCCAGTGCCAGGTGCTCCAGGGGGAATGAACCGAACAGGAAATCGTCAAGTGACCCGTCCCCGGTCGCCCATTCCCAGTTCTGGCAAAGATCCCCCCGCAGCAGCCTGGCCAACAAGGCCCTCCCGCCCCTTCCCGCGCCCTGGGGCCCAGTCCAGCCTATTCCCCAGGGCCCTGGCCAGGCACTATCCCTGCCCCACAGAACCACGCCTGCCAATGGGGGCCCCCGGCCGCCTGGATCCTGCCAGGCCAGGCCCTGCATCGCACAACACCCTGGCCAGCAGGAAGGTGCAGAGGGGCACAGCAGGGCACACGCAGAGCTGGGCACACACCCAGACACAGGGAGTGGGACATGCGCACAGTTCCCCCATGGGTGTGCATGCACACACATACACAGATCACGTGCACAAACACAGAGCTCTCCGTCCACACATGCGCACACACACAGATCCATGCACACACACATCCCTGCACACGCACACATGGATCCGGGCACAGAGACCGCTGCACACACAAGCATGTAAGCACACACATACAGAGATCCCTGCACACACAGACACCTGCACAGACACTGTGCACACATACGCACACCCTGTACATACACACTGTGCGCATACATGTACACACACATGCACCCCACACAAACACACACACCGAAGACCCCAAGCGTGCACACACACTGTGCACGCATGCACTCCCCCCCACACACACTGTGCACATGCACACACACTGTGCACGCATGCACTCCCCCCCCACACAATGCACACACACACACGCACTCCCCCCACACACACTGTGCACACGCACACATATTGTGCACACACACGTGTGCACTCCCCCACACAGTGTACACACACACTGTGCACTCCCCCACACGCGTGCACACACACACTGTGCGCACACACACGCGTGCACTCCCCCACACGCGTGCACACACACACTGTGCGCACACACACGCGTGCACTCCCCCACACGCGTGCACACACACACTGTGCGCACACACACGCGTGCACTCCCCCACACGCGTGCACACACGCACTGTGCACACACACACGCGTGCACTCCCCCACACGCGTGCACACACGCACTGTACGCACACACACGCGTGCACTCCCCACACGCGTGCACACACACACTGTGCGCACACACACACACACTATGCACACACTGTGCACACACACACACACTGTACTCCCCCAACACACACGCGTGCACTCCCCCCCACAGTACACACAGACACTGTGCACACACGCACGCGTGCACTCCCCCACACACAATGCACACACACACACACTGTGCACACACACACACGTAAACTCCCCGCGCACACACACACATACACGCGCACACTCCCCCCACACACTGTACACACACGCGCACTCCCCCGCACACACACTGTCCACACACACACGCGCGCAGCCCGCGCAGCCCGCGCACACGGCCCCACGCGGCCCCGCCCGGCCCTTACCGCGCGCCCCGCTCTGCCTCGAGCCGAGCCCGAGAGCGGCCGCAGCTCCCACCCGGCCGGCACCGCCAGCCCCAGTGACGTCACCGCGGGGCGGGGCTCGCTCCGGGGAGGCCAATCCGAGGCCGGGATCTGCCTGGCGACGGGAGTAAACTAAAATTAGCCGGGGGGAGAGGCAGGGCGGCTCCATGCACAGGCGGGGGGGGGGGGGGGCCCGATCCCGCCCCCTCCCCCCGCCGGACCCACTGAGCCCTGGGAGCGAGGGGTGCGGCAGCCCCCGGAACCCCTAGTTCCAGCCCCTAGGGCAGCGACCCCGCCCCGCGGGACCCCCCTTCTCCAGACCCCACCCACGGGATCCCCCCCACGGGACCCCCCTTCTCCAGACCCCGCCCCGCGGGACCCCCCTTCTCCAGACCCCGCCCCACGGGACCCCCCCATGCGGTATCCCCCTTCTCCAGACCCCACCCACGGGATCCCCCCACGGGACCCCCCTTCTCCAGACCCCACCCCACGGGACCCCCCCCTGCGGTATCCCCATTCTCCAGACCCCGCCCCGCGGGACCCCCCTTCTCCAGATCCCGCCCCACGGGACCCCCCCCTGCGGTATCCCCCTTCTCCAGACCCCGCCCCGCGGGACCCCCCTTCTCCAGACCCCGCCCCACGGGACCCCCCCATGCGGTATCCCCCTTCTCCAGACCCCACCCACGGGATCCCCCCACGGGACCCCCCCTGCGGTATCCCCATTCTCCAGACCCCACCCCACGGGACCCCCCCTGCGGTATCCCCCTTCTTCAGACCCCGCCCCACGGGACCCCCCTTCTCCAGATCCGCCACGCGGGATCCCCCCACGAGACCCCCTTCTCCAGACCCCACCCCACGGGATCCCCCCCCACGGGACCCCCTTCTCCAGACCCCACCCCACGGGATCCCCCCCCACGGGACCCCCTTCTCCAGACCCCGCCCCGCGGTATCCCCCTTCTCCAGATCCCCCCCGCGGTATCCCCCTTCTCCAGACCCCGGCCCGCGGGACCCCCCTTCTTCAGACCCCACCCACGGGATCCCCCCCACGGGACCCCCCTTCTCCAGATCCACCCCACGGGACCCCCCCACGGGACCCCCCTTCTCCAGACCCCACCCCACGGGACCCCCCCCTGCGGTATCCCCCTTCTCCAGACCCCGCCCCGCGGGACCCCCCTTCTCCAGACCCCGCCCCACGGGACCCCCCCATGCGGTAACCCCCTTCTCCAGACCCCACCCACGGGATCCCCCCACGGGACCCCCATTCTCCAGACCCCACCCCACGGGACCCCCCCTGCGGTATCCCCCTTCTTCAGACCCCGCCCCACGAGACCCCCCCCACGGGACCCCCCTTCTCCAGATCCGCCACGCGGGATCCCCCCACGAGACCCCCTTCTCCAGACCCCACCCCACGGGATCCCCCCCACGGGACCCCCTTCTCCAGACCCCGCCCCGCGGTATCCCCCTTCTCCAGATCCCCCCCGCGGTATCCCCCTTCTCCAGACCCCGGCCCGCGGGACCCCCCTTCTTCAGACCCCACCCCACGGGATCCCCCCCACGGGACCCCCCTTCTCCAGACCCCGCCCCACGGGATCCCCCCCCACGGGACCCCCTTCTCCAAACCCCACCCCACGGGACCCCTCCATGCGGTATCCCCCTTCTCCAGATCCCCCCCACGGGACCCCCCCTTCTCCAGAAACCACCCCACGGGACCCCCCCATGCAGTAGCCCCCTTCTCCAGATCCCCCCCACGGGACCCCCCTTCTCCAGAAACGCACCCCATGGGACCCCCCCATGCAGTATCCCCCTTCTCCAGAGCCACCCTGCGGGGACCCCAGACTTCTCCAGACCCCCTGAGGCAGTACCCCCCCTTCTCCAGAGACACCCCACTGGACACCAGCACCCCCCTCCACAGGACCCCCAGCCTTCTCCAGACCCACCCCACAAGAATACCCCACACAGGATCCCCTTTTCTAGAACCACCCTGTGGGATCCCCCCACAGCCCTGCCCCATGAGAGCTCCCCCTTCTCCAGAGCTGCCACATGGTTCCCCACCCCACCCCCTGCTCCAGGCTACCCCCTGGGGTCCCCACCCCCCTCCACCACCCCCCATGGGACCCTCTCACCCTGTGAGGTACTCCCACCCCTCTGCCAACCCATTCCACTTCTCCAGGTCTCTCCAGGCCCCTTCTTCATGCCTGCCCCATGGATCCTCAGCTCACCCCTTTGCACTTCACAGCCCCCAGCTCCCTCCCAGGCGCACTTAGCACAGGCCCGGCCAGCTGGGCCCAGGCCCATCGCCAAAGGGAGCCTACGACTGAGTAACTTGCCCTGAGGGGTTCCCCTTAGCTCCTCGGCCTGCATGGCCCTTCTCTCTAGCACTCCCAGATGCTCCCCTCCTGGCCCCAATTACAGCCTACGGAACTCACCGCCACTGGACAGCAGAGGGGTGACTAAAAGGTCTTTCCTCCCTGTTTTAAACAAGCTACCTTTCAACATTCTGAAACACCCCCCCGGTTCTCCTGCCAGGACAGAGGGAGAACAGCAGTGCCCGCTCTGCCTCTTCTAGCCCATTCATTGCCCAGGCCACCTTTATCAGCTCCCCACTTGTCTCTTCTCTAATGGAGACAGGCCCAAGCTTTTCAGTCTCTGCCCGGGGGCTTTCCAGCCCCACATCATTCTCGCTGCCTCTGCCCAAGCCCCTGGATTCCTGCTACGTCCTGGCTGAGATGGGGGCACTAGCACTGAGCACAGCATCCCAGAAGAGGCTTTTTCATCCTTGTGCATCCCAACTTTTTATTTGCTTGTTCACTGCTGCACATGGAGCAGAGCTTCCATTGACCAGGCACAAGAACCCCCAAGCCTTTTTCCTGGGTCATTACAGTTCATGTAGAGCCCTGTACAGCAAGTGAGCAGGTTGACTTATTCCTTCCAATGTCCATTTGTCTGTCAGCACCGAACGGTGTCTGCCAGGGGGCACCTGGTCTCCCCGCTGGGTCAGGCTCCTCTCAGTCTTCACCATCTTCAGTTAAATAACGTGGTGTCATTTGCACAGTGGCCACATTTCTCACTCACTAATAAATACACTAAACCCCCAGCCTCGGACCCAACCATGGGCCAGGAACTTCCCAAGAGAACAATTGTAGAGTTGGAAAGAGGGTGTGGGGAGCGAGGCAGGTGTAGAAAAGTCCGTGAGCCACACAGGCATCTCCATGTAGCCACAGCTGGACGGTGCTCGTGGCCTCAGGCCTTCCCCACCTTGGCCCTGCTGGATCTCCTAGGCCGGGGTTTCTGGCTCCGTCCCTGGCTGAGGACCTTTGGAAGTCCCGCTCCATGAGTGAGCTGCTCACAGAGTTCCAGCAGCCTAGTGCCCCCCCCGCCCCCCCCAGTGCTTTGCAGGGGGGTTCCCCTTCAACTAGTCCGTACAGTCCCAGCACTTCAGCTGGCCCACTTTCCGCCCTATCCAGAATGACATGGAAACCTTCCTGCATTAGCGTCTGCCGGTGGGTTTGCTCCGGTTTTAGCTCACTAACAACAGGGGCCTCCCAGAGCTGCTGGCATCATGGCTGGGGGCTGGAGCAGGCCTCACCCGCTCCCATGCCCTGATACGACCATTCAAGCTTTCAGAGAAAGTGGTGCAAGGGCCCTCTGGCCACTCCCAGACCAGTGGGGCCCAAGGACCAGCCCCAGCCTGGCCCACAGCCTCCCAGCAAACAGGGAGGTGAGTGAAGAAACCACTGGAAAGAAAAAGGTTTCTCTGCCTGGAACCAGATGGGTTCCATCCTTGTGCCCCCACGGCTGGGGGAGGCCGGGGCAGGCAGCTGCATTCGGGAAGCGCAGAAGGGGCCTGGTGCTGGCTGGGGTTACCACTAGCAGGGCAGGCAGGACTCCAGCCACCCCCCCAAGGCAAGTAGCAGCTTCCCCACCCACCCCATGGGCTGCAGCTAGGTTTGGAGGGGCTCTGCTCTCCTGCCCCCCATTCCCTGGCAGGGCCTGTGCAGAGAGACCCACCCACTCTCCCACAGGCAGTGGTGCTGGGCCCTGACATGGGACGGGTGCACAGCCACCTCAATCCCCTCCCCCATCAGCTAAAACACTGTCATTCACAGGTAGAGCCCTACCCAGGGGTCAGGCGCAGCGCCGCTCGGCCCCCTGCAGCAGCAGCGGCGCACCCCCAGCCCAGCCCGGCCCAGCCTCAGTGCTGAGACCCCCCGAGCCTGAAATCTCAGCAGCAAGCAGGCTGCTCCCCCCTAAGCAGAGGGGAGCCCAGGACCCTGCCTAGCCCCAGCTCAAGCCCTCTGGGTTCTGCCCTGTAGCACAGCCCTAGCCATGGTGTCCCCTGCCCCTCCCAGGAGACGGCTCCTACAGCCGGAAGGAGCTCCCCAAGCCAGGGGCTAAGGTGCTCTCCCAGCCAGGCAGGGCCTGTGCCTCCCCCCAGAGAGGCAAGCCTCACGCAGGGACACCTCTGCAGCTGAGTGCAGGGCTGCAGGGGGTGCGCAGGCCCCAGAGGCCCCCAGGTGGAGTGGGGCCCTCCCCTGCTGCAGGGCAGGTGGCCTAGCTGAGCCTGTCCCGGGAGCGGGGCCTGCTGCCCATCCCCACCCAGGCTTCAGCCAGGGGCTAGTCACTTGCTGGGCAGAGGCAGAGATCCATCCCCTGCCCCTCCATTTGCTACTGCCTTCCTGCCCACCCAGCACCGCCAGATCTGGCCTGGCGTGACTGGTACAGCAGGGGCATGCTCCGGTCCCACTGCTGCACTGGCCTGAGGCAAAGTGAGGGGCTGCCCTTTGGGCCTCACCTTCCCTCTGCACTTCGGCAGCTCCCTCCCGGGGCTGGACAGCCTCCGGCCATGGAGCCTTCTAGCCCCGCTCCCCAGGGGCCAGCCCCCCGCCCAGGGGGAGGGGGACAGCTACAGCCCCCTGCTTTGGCAGCTCTCTCTCCGCACCTGGGGACTGAGCTGGAAGGGGAACAGAGATGCACTGTCCAGTGGTCTGTCTCTCCCCCCCCCCCAGGCAGTGAGACTGGGGGCTGCAGCTGCTCCAGCCCCCCCCGCTGCAGCATGGCTGATGTCATGGCTTTCCAAGAATAACAGCTGTTCCCAGGGTCACAGCACCCTCTGCTGCTCACAATTGGGCACTGCAGGGGGCACCCCAACCCGCTGGGTTCTCCAGGCAGCGCCTCCCTGCTTGGCTTCAGGCTGTGTTCCCCGGCGCAGGGGAGCTCGGCCCTTTGGAGGCTGGGACTATGCTAGCAGGGCTGGTCAGCGCCCCTGCCCTTGCCCCGTGTGACCAGGAGGGAGGCAGCAAGAACTGCCCTCCAGGGACCAGGGACCCTTCCAGACAGGCAGCTGTGCTTGTGCGGTCCCGGGGCTGATGGGTGGCTCTTTCCTGCAGCCAGACAAGGGCTCTGGGTCAAACAGCCAGATGGGCCAGAAAGGAAAGGGAGCCGCCTACAGGCAGACGGGGTGAGGGAGCCCTCTCTCTGCCCTTGGCTGCAGCTCCGAAGAACAGACCTAGGAGAAGGGCCCTGGGCCCTGTGCAGCACCCACCCCTGCAGATCACCTGCTCCCCAGATCGCCCCCTTGCACAGCATAGTAGGGAAGGGAGATGCAGAGAAGCTGGGCACCCCCAGGGAGAAGGGGGAGTACAGAGAGCTGCTCAGGGAGGTGCTACCCAGGTTTCAGAGCCCGCAGGCGGGGGACACGCATGGGGGCTGTCTCCCCAGGGGCCTGGCAAACCCCCTCCCCGCCTGGCCCCAGGCAGAGCTGAGCCCGTGCCCAGCCCCCACTGAGAGACAGGGACGGGGAAGTCACTTCTAAGGCCAAGGGGTTGGAGCCCTCCCCGTCCCCAGCGAGGAGCTGTCAGTGCAGGCAGAGGGGAGCCCAGCTGGGCAGCCAGTCCGGAGAGACAGGGCGGTGTGGCACTTCCCCATTAGCCATCCAGGAGCTTGAGGATGCTCTCACGCTCCTTCAGGGTCTTCCAGGCCTGGTCCTTCTCCTTCTTGGTGGGTGTGTGCGCTTCTTCTGGCGTGCCGCCATGATCTTGCGGAAGGCATCCATGACCTCATTGTCAGCCATGCGCACACGCTGCCCGCAGAACCTGCCTGTGCAACTCATCCTTGGCCAGCCTGGGGAGAGAGGCAGAGCCGTCAGCTGCGGCCTAGCCCCCCCCCACCAGCACCTCCGGCCCCACACCCCACCTGAGCAGCTCCTGCTTCTTGGCCCGGTTGTGAGCGCTGAGCGCCTTAAGTTCGGCCTGCCTCTTCCGCAGCTCCGCCAGGACCTCGTCCTCCAAGTCCTCGGGGGGGCGGTCCTCCGACTCCAGCAGGCCTTGGGCAATCAGCTCCTCTTTGAGACCGCCCCTCCAGGGACTTGGTGTGGGGGACGCTGCAAGAGAGAAGAGCGCTGCTGTGAGCCCCCGGCAGCCCAGCACCCCGGCTACCGCAGCAGCACAGCCTGCCAGCTCCTGCCCCTCCCCCTTGTTCCCGCTTCCCCTCTGCCAAGGGGCAGGCAGGGCTGGCCCTCACTCCAGAAAGGAGGCAGTGAGAACTAACCCATCTCCCTGCCCGGATCTCACCCACAGGCTGGCCGCTCTCCGAGTCCAACTCCGCAAGAGCACGAGCCCATTCCTCTCCCTTTGCTCTGGGGCTGCCTGCTAGGCACAGGAGAGCCCGGGCTCTAGTGCGCTGGATCTCAGAGGGGCCAGGAGAGTTTCTGCTCAGGTGCGGAGCACACCAGGCTCTCTAACCCTTGAACTGCTCCCTGAGCAATTCCTCCATGCCTCTAGACACGAGAAGAGGAGTTTCTTTCTCTGCTTCTACTACAATTCTGTGAGGGGTCAGCAAGCATGTGGACAAGGGGGAAGCCAGTGGATCCAGTGTACTTAGATATTCAGAAAGCCTTTGACCAGGTCCCTCACCAAAGGCTCTTAAGCAAAGGAAGCTGTCATGGGAGAAGAGGGAAGGTTCTCTCATGGATCAGTAGCTGTTTAAAAGATAGGAAACAACAGGCAGGAATAAATGGTCAGTTTTCAGAATGGAGAGAGGTAAATAGTGGTGTCCACCAGGGGTCTCTACTGGGCCCAGTCCTATTCAACATATTCATAAATGATCTGGAAAAGGGGGCAAACAGTGAGGTGGCAAAATTTGCAGATGATACAAAACTAGCCAAGATAGTGAAGTCCCAGGCAGACCGCGAAGAGCTACAAAAGGATCTCTGAAAACTAGGTGACTGGGCAACAAAATGGCAGATGAAATTCAATGTTGATAAATGCAAAGTAATGCACATTGGAAAACAGAATCCCAACTATCCATATAAAATGATGGGGTCTAAATTAGCTGTTACCGCACAAGAGAGATCTTGGAGTCATTGTGGACAGTTCTCTGAAATCATCCACTCAATGTGCAGCGGCAGTCAAAAAAGCAAACAGAATGTTGGGAATGGCTAGACAACTATGCACACGCTAAATAAATAAAATTAAGAAAGGGATAGATAACACAGAAAATATTGTATTGCCTCTATATAAATCCATGGTATGCACACACCTTGAATAATGTGTGCAGATGTGGTCGCCCCATCTCAGAAAAGCTATATTGGAATTAGAAAAGGTTTAGAAAAGTGCAACAAAAATGATTAGGGGTATGGAACAACTTCCGTATGAGGAGAGATTAATAAGACTGGGACTTTTCAGCTTGAAAAAGAGACGACTAAGGGGGGATATGATAGAGGTCTATAAAATCATGACTGGTGTGGAGAAAGTAAATAAGAGTGTTATTTACTCCGTCTCATAACACAAGAACTAGGGGTTACCCAATGAAATTAACGGGCAGCAGGTTTAAAACAAACAAAAGGAAGTATTTCTTCACACAATGCACAGTCAACCTGTGGAACTCCTTTCCTGAGGAGGTTGTGAAGGCTAGGACTATAACAGGGTTTAAAAAAGAACTGGATAAATTCATGGAGGTTAAGTCCATTAATGGCTATTAGCCAGGACGGGTAAGGAAGGGTTTCCCTAGCCTCTGTTTGTCAGAGGGTGGAGATGGATGGCAGGAGAGAGATCACTTGATCATTGCCTGTTCTGTTCATTCCCTCTGGGGCACCTGGCATTGGCCACTGTCAGCAGACAGGATACTGGGCTGGATGGACCTTTGGGTCTGACCCAGTCTGGTCGTTCGTAAGTTCTTCCCTTACAGCCCCGGCGCATCCACCCCAGGCCTGAGGGGCACCTCAGCGCATTCAGACCAGGCTCTTCCAGAAGCGAGGAGGAATTTCCTGGGCAGAAGAACCTCTTGGCCAGCCTGCCAGCCCCCTGGCTGGCCGCATGGAGCTGCTCACCTGAAGGGTTTGTTCCTGGCTGCGGGGCGAAGTACCGGCACCGTCAGCTCCCGAGTCTTTGCCCGCCAGCTCTGGGATCGGGGAGTCCTCGATGGGCGAGATGATGTTCTCCTAGGAGAGGGAGGGTGAGTTCCAAGCTGCTGGGACCCACGCCCCACGGGATCTGGCAGCCAGGCTCACCCGGGAGCCTCACTTACCTCGACAAGTGCCTGCAGGAGGCGCTGCGTCAAGGCCCAAAAGGGCAGCCGTCCTCAGGCTGCTCCTGCTGGACTCCGACTTCTTCAGCAGGGCGTCCACATCTGGGAGGGAGGCGAGAAGGAAGCGGTGAGCAAAGCGGCAGTTGCAGCAGAACAGGGCCTAGCAGCCTCCGCTCTGGGACTCCCCAGCTGCCCCGTGCAAGGCTGGCATGTCCACCACTCCCCTGCACCAGGGCCTGGGACTCTCCAGCCATACGGGCGAGGCTGGCACACACCCTTACCCCCCCACCCACACACCCCTCAGTGCTGGGCATGGACGAACCCCCCCTCAAATATATGTCATCCAGTCCCTCCATTGTGGTGCTGCCCGGGGGGCGGGGAGCAGAGGCACCTTTTGTGTCCAGCTCTGTTAACGGTCCCAGGATGCCTTTCTTCTTGTCAGCAGCAGCTGCTGCCCGGGCGCCATCCTTCTGCTCCTCCAGCAGATCCTCCTGGGCCCAGCGCTGAGAGTAATGCTTCCCCAGGGGTGGGATCTACAAAAGCAGGACAGCGAGAGCAGGAGCTCGGGGAGCTGGGCTCAGAGTCCCTGCAGCCCCTCTCCAACCAGAGACGTGGCAGAGCATGGCCTTATGCCTCCCTCTGCACCCCACGCTGACAAGCAGTGCCGGGCGTCTCAAGGTGCCAGCTGGCTGTGAGCAAGCCCTGCTGGGATCTCTGCAGAGAGCTGATGCAGGTCCTATAAGGGCCACTCCTTGGGCACATGCCAAGAGCTTCCGAATTCCTGCCTGAGGAAGGGCACAGCGTGGCAGTCCCAGCTGCTGCCCTGCCAAGGCCGGGGGGGGGAGTGGGCTGGGCCAGGGGCTCTCCAGAGGCTGGCACTTGCACAGACAGGAGGAGCTGCAGGGGACTCTGCCAGAGGCTGGCACTTGCACACATGGGCAGTGTCCCTTGCAGTTTGGGTCCCACCCCAGCACAGCACGCGCTCAGGTCACCGGCTTGACCAGCACAAGACGACCCAGCTGCCAGCTGCAGCCTACATGAAGAGTGTCGTGGACTCCATTAGTCACTCCTGCACCCATACGTGGCCAGAGGGGCAGCTGGGCCGGTGCCCGGGCGCTCTCGCTGGGTGTGCTGGGAGGGCAGCGGGTGAGTACCAGTCAGGGTCACGTGGGGCAGCTGGGCCGGTGCCCGGGCGCTCTCGCTGGGTGTGCTGGGAGGGCAGCGGGTGAGTACCGGTCAGGGTCACGTGGGGCAGCTGGGCCGGTGCCCGGGCGCTCTCGCTGGGTGTGCTGGGAGGGCAGCGGGGTGAGTACCGGTCAGGGGTCACGTGGGGGCAGCTGGGCCGGTGCCCGGGCGCTCTCGCTGGGTGTGCTGGGGAGGGCAGCGGGTGAGTACCGGTCAGGGTCACGTGGGGCAGCTGGTCCAGAAGACTCCTGCTTCTCGCTATGGTCTGGATTTTCATATACCTCTCTGGAGGCCTGTCCCACCCCTGACTCTGAACAGCGATTGGGTTAGTGTCCCACCGATCGGCCTGAAATAGCAGGACCAGTGTGTCTGTCCGAATGAACGGGGGGATTGTTCGGCATTTGGGACAGGCACTCTTTGGAACATTGTTAAAGCAGGTATTTCGGCCCAGAAATTCGGCTTGGCCACCGATTTGGAAGTTTTCAGTATATTTCAGGCTCCATTTTCCCTGGAGTGGGCACAAACTGTCTCCAGGTGCCACGTCTTTTAGCTGCATTAAGCAGCAGCAGATTAAGATGCATTTGCACTGATCGCTGTAATGCTGCAGTTTAACACTAAACCCCTTCGGAGGCCAGCGCATTTCATCTTCCTAATTCAGCTGTCCACCCCGGCGCTGCACACGAGTCCTAGGTGACCTCGGGCATACGCAGAGCTGTGCTGAGTACTCCGCGATGCTGCACATTTCTATAGACACTTAGAGATAAACCCCTGGTCAGGGACCTTCTTGTTGGCGCTGGTATCAGAGCTCGCTCAGGGCAGGGGTAAGGCTGCGCACGCAGCTTTCCCTCAGGCTCCCGACGTGGGGCTTGGCCAGGCCATTTTGAGGTGACTTCTGCATTCCGGCCCCACGTCCAGCACAACAGGGCTGAGCCGCAGTCACGATCTCCTCCCCCACACTGAATGTACTGCTCTGCTCTCCGTTCCACGATGCCCACGAGGGCAGCTCTGCTGCTCCAGCCAGGCTCTCAGTCCGCGCTGCCCAGTGGGGGATCTGAGCGCTCACGGACTAACAACTGTCCCTGCCCGCCCCCTCCGCTGGGGAACGGGGGTTTCTCACTGAAAGCCACCTGCGGGGCCAGGGCCCCTGGCCCAGCACAGGCAGGAGCTTTGGGCATGGCCCGCAGCATGCAGAGGTCTAGTCTCATTCAGATCCTGAGGCTGCAAGTGCCCCAGTGTGGGGCCGGCCTGCGAGGAGGGCTGCTGTCTCCTGCTCCCTTGCAGCAGGCAGTTTGATTGTGTCTGAAAAGCAGAGGGAGGCCCAAGTGTTGGAGCAGGGGACAAGCTGTTCAGATACCCAGGGCCTGAGCCACTTAGTGCCCTGGAAATGACACGAAATGGGTGGCTGTGTTCCACAGCGAGCCCAGCCCCGCTCTGCTGCCTAGAACGGGGGCAAAACAGCACTGGCCTCACAGGAGTACAGCCTCCAGCCCGGCCTGCATTGCCCCAGCACAGACAAGCGGTAGCCACGGCCTCTATCACAGCCCCGTGGCACTGCCCGGATCCAGAGGGGAGGGAACGGCCCACAAACACAGGCCTTTGCTGCCTGCTTTGCCCCAGTGGAGTCGGCACCCGCCGCGAGGCACAGGACTGCAGAGACCAGACAGCAGGATAGTGTGGGGCTGGGAGGGGGCTTGCGCTGAGGTTTTTACCTTGAAGTGCTCAGCCTCATCCTCCGGGGGTTTGAGCAGCTCCTCCAGGGTTCGCACCTCCTCACTGGTCAGGTCAGCACAGTAGGGCTCCACTGAGGCCCAGAACCTGCAGGGCAGAGCAAAGCAGGCACTCAGAGGGAAGGGGGCAGGTGGCTGCCCCAAGCCGGGAACAGAGCCGCTGACTTGAGCTGTGGCTCCTCCTCTACCCAGGAGATGGACCCTGGGCCAGACCAGACTTCACTCTCGCGCCCTCCAAGCTCCAACTCAGCTTTGAACCCGGAGCATCAGGGAAATGAGTGTTCTCCTTGGGAACCCCTCAGTGTCCCTTTGCTCACTGCCCCAGCTGTCTCCACCCCACTCTCCCAGTATCCCTTCACACACACACCCCATACCTGTTCGGGGCATCGTTTTTGGGGATCCGAGGCATGTCAACTGGGTCGTCTGGAAATTCATATTCTTGGATCTTGGCTGGAGATTCTTGGATTTGGGCCGCCCAGGGCCGGGCCCTGTGCCATGGCCACCCCTTCCCCTCTAGTTTCTGCTTCTTGGGCTTGCCGTGTTTAACTGGGGTGCCCAGTTCATGCTCTTTGCCCAGCTTCAGGAACCGCCTGTCCCCCTTCTTGTCCTGCCAGTCTGTCCAAAATCTGAAAGAGAATGGCCTGTGTCACACCAGACAGGCAGCTGGCTGCGCCCAGAACCAGGAGGGGAAAGGGAAGGGTCTAGTTCCATCAGGACCCTTGCCCTCGGTGAGCGTGTCTGCCCTCCCCTTTTCCCTAGCAACCATCATGCTGTCTTTCCCCTCAGGCCCCTGTTCTCCCTGGTGGATGGCACCGCTCTACAGCTTGCAGGGAGCACTGAGGCACAACCCCCAAGCCGGGCTGTGCTGCGGCATTGTCTGCCACGGGAGGGAGGAACCAGCCCTGGGGAGATGGCACATTGAACAAAACAGGGGCTAGCCACTCTACGGAGCAATTCCAGGCACAGAGAAAACAAGCCAACTGGCCTCCTGGTCAGAGCCAACCCACAGAGCAACAACCAGTGACCCAGCTGCAGCCGATACCGAAAGGCAAAGGTTCTTGGCCTTTTAGGCCAGATGGGGCCATTAGATCACGCAGTCTGACCTCCTGTACAGCACAGGGCCCTGGCCATTACCATCACCCAGCCACCCCAATAACTTGTGACATTACTTGGGACTCTGTTATGCTGTTCACTCTGAAGAGTAATGACAACTCATCAAACCCCAACATGTTAACCATTTCACTGCTGGCTTGTTTGAAGCCCGCAGGTTCTACCCCCCTGCTGCTGGGTCAGCACTGCCACCAAGTGGCTCTTGGCATGGGCACCAAATGGGCTGTGTGAGAAGTGGGGGGAGCTTTGCAAATATGGGGTACCTTTTCCATCGGACATAGAAGGGACTTCCCTCCTGGGCCCAAACGGTCCCTGGCAAAGGGCCAGGGAGCCAAGACTAATGGACTCCAGCTGCTGCCGAGCCGTGACCCTGGGTGGCCTGACCTCCCCATGCCCATCACCCAGGTATCCCAGGCCACCCCGAGGAACTAGGGAGCCCGACCTGCGTCTCTGCCTCCAGCACCCGCAGCCTGCGCTGGCCGAGGACAGCAGCGTCTCCAGCTCCAGCTGCAGCGTGTCGAGCTCCTCGATGCCGATGCCATCGTCCTCGGAGCGGGCCAGCACGGCGGTGTAGCGTGGGGCAGACCTTCAGATGATCCACCGACTTGAAGTCGTGGAACTGCAGCGGGCAGTCCCTTGAGCTCGCTCATCGCCCAGCCAGGCGCTGGGGTTCGGGGGCGCCGGGATACGGGGGGGTGCAGGACGCAGGGGGCACAGGACAAGGGGGGGGGGGGGGTTATGGATACAGGGGAGCCGAGATACAGGGGGCGCAGGACGGACTGGGATACGGTGGGTGCGGGACGGGGTTGGGGGCAGTGGGATACGGGAGCACCAGGCTTGGGGGTGCAGGACGCGGGGGGCGCCGGGCTGGGGGTGCGGGGCCCGGGGTGCGCTGGGGTTTGGGGGTTCCGGGCTGGGCGGGGGGGGTGCAGGACGCGGGGGGCGCTGGGATATGGGGGCACCGGGCTGCGGGCAGGACCAGGGGGCGCTGGGGTTTGGGGGTGCCGGCCTGGGGGGGTGCGGGGCCCGGGGTGCGCTGGGGGTTTGGGGGTTCCGGGCTGGGCGGGGGGGTGCAGGACGCGGGGGGCGCTGGGATACGGGGGTCGCTGGGCGGGACCAGGGGGCGCCGGGCTGGGCGGGGGGGTGCAGGACGCGGGGGGGCGTTGGGATATGGGGGCGCTGGGATATGGGGGCGCCGGGCTGGGGGGGGTACAGGACGCGGGGTGCGCTGGAGTTTGGGGGTTCCGGGCTGGGCGGGGGGGTGCAGGACGCGGGGGGCGCTGGGCGGGACCAGGGGGCGCCGGGCTGGGGTGCGGGACCAGGGGGCGCCGGGCTGGGCGGGGGGGGGGTACAGGACGCGGGGGGGCGCTGGGCGGGACCAGGGGCGCCGGGCTGGGCGGGGGGGGGGTGCAGGACGCGGGGGGCGCCTGGGGATATGGGGGCGCTGGGATATGGGGGCGCCGGGCTGGGGGTGCGGGGCGCGGGGGCGGGACCAGGGGGCGCTTCCGGGTGGCCGGTCCCTGCCGCGGAGGCCTCAGGCCGCGCCCCCGGCGCTCGCGGGTCCAAGGAGACGGCGGCGCTCGGCGGGGCGGCCGCTACCACTGACACGCCGGGGGAGGGGGGGTCCCTACAGTACTTCCGGCGGCTCAACACCACTCTCGGCCCTTCCAGCCCCCGTAGCCCCAGGTGGCCATACCCGATACCCCATTGGCTGGGCGCCACCCAGAGACCCCGCCCCATTGGTTGAACAATCTCACTCTCCGTTCCCTAATATGGAAGCAGCGGCCGGACTGTACCAAGTGCGGGATGGGGGGGGGGAAGAGGAGCCCCGGCGCTCACAGTGGGGCCGCGGCGCCCGAGCGCTCCCCCCCGCGCGAGCTGCCGGTGTCAGGGGTCGGCGCGGCCGGTCCCATTCCCGGCCAGGAGGGAGGCTGGGATGAGAAACCCCCCGCGGGCGGGTAATGGAACGGCCGCCCATCCCGGAAGAGAGGAGCCGCCGCGGCTGCACCCGCCACTTCCGCTTCCTGGGAGCCGGACGGACCGGACCGGACCGAAGCTGCCGCTATGGTAGGGGCTGGGGGCGCGGCGGTCCGGGGGAGGTGAAGGGACCGGCGAGGCCGGGTCGGGGGAGCCGGGGCGCTAGGGATGAGGACGGGGCCTGGCTCAGGTGGAGGGGTCGGGCCAGGCCGAGGCTGGGGCGGGGGGCGAGGCGGGGCGGGCAGAGATGAGGCTCGGGGGGGTCGGGCTGGGGCTGGCGGGGGTGTGTGGTGAGGCGGGGCGCTAGGGATGAGGACGGGGGGGGGTGAGGCTGGCCCAGGTGGAGGGGGTCGGGGCGTGGGGGGGGGCGAGCCGGGGCGCCAGGGATGAGGCCGGGGGAGGGGGGTCCGGGCCGGGGGGGCGAGGCCGAGCCTGGGCGCCAGGGCTGAGGCCGGGGGGGTCTGGGGCGTTGGTGGCTCTCGCCCTTGTTCTGACGTCCTCGCTCTCCCAGACTGCCACTCTGCGCCCCTACCTGAACGCGGTGCGCGCCACGCTGCAAGCTGCCCTGTGCCTGGAGAACTTCTCCTCCCAGGTGGTGGAGCGACACAACAAGCCGGAGGTGGAAGTCAGGGTACTGGGAGGGGTTGGAACCCCGAGATGGGCGGGGGGGACGACACTTAAGTCTGCTGAAGCCCTGCATGTCCTGAGGGCTTGGAGCCCCTGTCCCTGGGGGGTTGGCTGCTTGCTCAGGGCAGTGCCTCTCACCAGGGAGGCCCGGGGGCTAAGGCTGGGAGAAGCGTCATGAGTTATGGAGCAGCGAACAGCTTCCTAATAATCTGTTTTCCCCTTCTCTCCCCCCCCCCCCCCCCCAGGTTCTAGTCCCGGTCTGTTTCCCTTCACTTCCGTTCTCGGTCGTCTTGCCCAGCCAGTCCCAGTTCCCCCTTCCTCTTTGACTGATCTGCTATGCCTTCTAGCCAGCTCTCAGCCCCAGTCTGCCCCTCCCCCCCCCAAGCTATCCCACCCCCAGGTTCAGCCCTTGTCCTTTCTATACTAGAGTCAGTATGTTTTCTTCTCCATGCTGCACAGGACAAACCATCTCTCCCAACCCCTGCTCCCAGGCATGACCTGACTTTGCCCCACCACTATTCCCTCCCTGCAAGTGCTGGTGCACCGCACCAAGGAGCAATGGCCAGGAAAGTCCTGCTCACCCTGGGTTGGAGCATGCTCAGTGCAGACAAACTCTTTGCAGAGTTTAGCTGGTGAACTCTGAGGTCTCCATAGAGCATGGGTGAACTTCGAGTTTTTCAAAGGCTAGAACACACTTGAGCAATTTTTCACAGGGACAACAAAAGGGGCTCCTCACTGACACCACAATGACCCCCTTGCCAAATTTCTAGTCCGTGCTGCAAAGCACTAGAGCGTCTCAATGAGATGGTTTTAAGGATTGTTTTAACATGGGCAAAATATATTTTCCTCTAAAGTTGGTCAGATGGTTGAACCGTTTTTGCTGAGACTTAATATTCAGCCTGAATCAGATGCCCAGCGTGGGAAATTTCAGCCTGAGTGGCTACAGTTTGACCCAGTTTATATGCAGTTAAAATCAGTGTCTTATTGTAGGAAGTGTTGGGCAGCCTTAAGTATAGGCATCCAATACCAGCTTTGCCTATAATGTTGTTCTCAAGAAACCATATTGAGTCCCTACTGTCA
Organism: Chrysemys picta bellii; assembly: GCF_011386835.1. NCBI lineage: Eukaryota > Metazoa > Chordata > Testudines > Emydidae > Chrysemys > Chrysemys picta. Next base: position 753,966 of record NC_088797.1, read on the forward strand.
ATTGATAAGGTAATTTTGTTAAATATATTTACTGCTCATATTTTCCATTTAACAATGTCCCTTAAAAGAAAATGTGTTGCTGATTAAATCACGGTAACAGAATTTAATTAAACCAGCAATCCCTGGGTCAGGCTGTTTTGTTGTCATTTAATTTTTTGTCATGAAATGTGCATTTCTGAGTACTTGAGGAAAGCAATGCGTGTTCAGCAGACAAGTCCCTTCCTGGCTTTAATTAATAATACATGGCTCTTCCATGGCAGAGTGCTTGCAGATTGTATTGTCGTCATGCAGTCAAAGGACACAGTTGAGGTTGCTGCAATGTTTGCTGTTTAGAATGTTTCAGTGGGAGGCTGAGGTGTCCTCCATCGCCACACGGGACTGGCTGTACTGCTCTGGAGAATGGGAACTGGAATGTCCTGCCATCCCTAGTTGATATTCCTATCCCTTGGGGGCTCAAAGTGCCGGTTGTGTGGGGGAAAGCTTGCATTGCAGCTGTCCAGTGGGACCCGAACCCTGCAAGTGCCACTTTCCGTTGCTCCCTTCAGCTACTGTCTTGGGACTTTGAAGCCTTGGGGAGGCATAGGCTTTGTTCCTGCAGGATGGTCCCTGGCTATGGAGGCCTTGTGATCCCAGGGGAACCCTGTGTGTTACTCTGCTCTCAGTAGTTTCTTCGGTTTACCTTTAGCCCCTTGTCAGAAGAAAGATGTGAGAGTCCCTGTGATAGTGAGGGTTGATGCTCACGTGGAGGCTGCCCGGGATAACCCGATAAATGTGAATTTAAAACATTGTTTATATCAAGAAAACATTCTCATGTAAAAAGCGAGAGAGAGTCCTGTGGCACCTTATAGACTAACAGACGTATTGGAGCATAAGCTTTCGTGGGTGAATCCCCACGTCGTCAGAGCACGAAAGCTCATGCTCCAATACGTCTGTTAGTCTATAAGGTGCCACAGGACTCTTAATCTGGATCTGTACAAAGTGACCAACACGGCTACCCCCTGATACTTGATTCTCATGTAGAGAAGGTCTTACACAGCCCTTTGCAGGCAAGGTGTCCTTTCCCTCCTCCCCCTCTGCCAAGCCACTGGCTACAGCTTAAGGGTCTTGGCTGCTCATTGGCTGCGTCTAGTGTGAGTCTCAGTCTAACTCCTAGTGCAGGGTTCCACACACATGTCACAGCTGGCACAATTGGTACTAATTACCCATCTGGTCAGGCCCATCAGGGAAGCTGAGGACTGGACGGACCAAGGAGGCTTGTGGGGGGCTCCTGTGGGACAGAGATGAGGCATGTTGGCAGGGGTAGTGCTGCTCATGCTGGACTTGTTCAGTCCCCAGAGCTGTACATCTGGCATCAGTGCTATGTACAAAAGTGCAAGCTTCTGTATTACAATGAGGTTCCTACACTTTTCCCCAGCTGCAAGTGGCCAGGTGAGTGAGCAATTCCTGGTGGGTGGCTGCCCCTTGTGTCATGCACGTGCATTGGGCTGGCAGGTGCTCCCTCCTCCATGCATGCTGATGTCTTTCCTGGGTTTGCAGGAGTAGCAAAGAGCTGCTGTTGCAGCCGGTGATCATCAGCAGGAATGAGAAAGAGAAGGTTCTGATCGAGGGGTCCATCAACTCCGTGAGAGTCAGC